>NC_134111.1:48789107-49089642 GCF_040939455.1 Microcebus murinus | reverse complement strand
CAGTCCGGAGACCAGCGGCAAGGGTAGGTGGATAAAACACCTTTCCCCTCCCCTCCATTTGGGACTGTGGGTGGGCTCCCAAGCGGGTGGAGAGACCTGCAGACACCAGCCCAGAGACGGCCGCCGCCAGCTAGCGGTGAGCCTGTAGCAGACACGGCACCAGACTCCCAAATCCCTGTGCACCTCCGTGTGCACAGACCCGAGCCGCACGGCAGACGCCATATTGCCTCTTTCTCCCCTCCGCCGACCCTACCTGCGGCTGCCCAGAGAGACAGTACAGCCACCAGCCAGAGGCACCTCCAGGGAACGGGACCTTCCCTTTTGGGACCCTACAGCTGACTAAGGGGAACTCAGACTGTGAGCTCCCTACCCACCAGCCCTCCCAGGTGCTGCTGGCACCGTGTTCCCAGGAGAACGGTGCTGACTCAGAGGCTGAGAGACACAGACACAGCTTGGGCTCCCTGTGGGTGAATTGGGACTGGAACTCCTCTCCCTGGTGGGGATACAGTTTGAACTCTGGGACCCAGAGATCGGACCTGCAGACCAGATCCTGTGCACCGAGGTCTAGCATTGCCCCGGGCACAGAAGGGATATTTGTGAACAGCTTGCTGAGGTGTGTGTGCCTCCAGGGGCAGATCAGCGTCCTAGAGGGAAACCCTCCCACCAAAGGGAGGCTGTGCACCCAGCCCAGGCAGCGTTTCTGTGCAGGGAACCTCTCCGCCGGCATCACAATCCGGGGAGGCCTGGTGACGTGTGGTCTGGACTGCTGGCAGAGGCCCAGGAGTAGCTGCGGAGTTGGGGAGGGTGGAAAGAAGCGAGGCCTGCTCCAGACTGCGGGTCTCAGACAGCCCCACCCCCACAAGCAGACTTTCTGGCTGAGCGGGACCATTCCAGCCCCGCCCTGACAGCTTTTCCTGGAAGCAGAGAACAGAACTTTGACCCCTGCTAATTGCATTGGTGGTGCCTGAGGGCAGGCTTACCCAACCCAGCTCCACCCAGAACAAGAGCTGATAACAGGACACAAAAACAACAGCATAGCCTGTTCCTCCAAGCAAGCGCCTACTGACAGGGACGGCATCCTGCACAGCCTTATCACGGCACCCACTGACTCATTATACAGGGAGTGGTTGAATCTCACCCACAGACACCACCTAACGGCTCAGAAACTGTGAATATCCAAACAAAAACCTAAAGGAAAGAAACAACAATGGATCGACATGGGAAGAAATCAGTGAAAGAACTCAGGAAATATGAAGAACCAAACGGAAAACACACCCCCAAAGAGGAGCACCAGCCCCCTAGAAATGGACACCAACCCAAATCAGGCAACCAAAATGACAGAAGAGGAATTCCGTATGTGGATCATAAGAACACTCACCGAGCTGCAACAACAACTCAATAACCAACACAAAGAAACCACAAAAAGCCTCCAGGATCTGGAAAAAGAAATGGACACAATGAAGAAAAGTTTAACCGAACTCCTGGAAATGAAGAATCAATTCAGGGAGCTATAAAATACAGTGGAAAGTCTCAATAACATGGTAGATCAAACAGAAGAAAGAATCTCAGAGCTTGAAGATAACACCCTCCAACTAAATAAAACCATCACAGAGATAGAGCAGAGAAACAAGAGAAAAGAGCAAAGCCTACAAGAGATGTGGGATTATGTGAAGAAATCTAATGTGAGGGTCATAGGGTTACCAGAAGGGGAAGAAGACAACACCCAAGGGTTGGACAAGCTATTTGAAGATATAATAGAGGAAAATTTCCCAGGCCTTGCTCAAAAATCTCGATATACAAGTTCAAGAAGCTCAGAGGACCCCTGGGAGATTCAATGCAAACAGGAAGATGTCACGACATGCAGTCATCACACTGACCAAAATATCAACTAAAGAGGCCCTTCTAAGAGCTGTAAGACGAAAGAAGCAAGTGACATGCAAGGGAAAGCCAATTCGAATAACACCAGACTTCTCTAATGAGACTTCACAAGCAAGGAAAGACCGGGGCCCCATTCTCACTCTTCTGAAACTAAACAATGCCCACGCTAGAATCTTCTTCCCTGCAAAACTAAGCTTCATCTATGAAGGAGAAATAAATACATTCTCAGACAAGCAAAGTCTCAGAGAATTCACCAAGACAAGACCAGCCCTACAAGAACTACTCAAAACAGTGCTACGCACGGAACACCATAATAAAAACTCACGAATATAAAAACAACCAAAACCAAAAGATTAAAGGCCAGATAATACAATGGCTCAAGAGAGAAATCAAAGCAACAACATCCAACCCAACAGAATGAACAGTAATCTACCTTACCTATCAGTTCTCTCAATAAATGTGAATGGCTTAAATTCTCCACTCAAGAGACATAGGCTGGCTGAATGGATAAGAAAATACAGGCCAAGTCTATGCTGTCTTCAGGAAACACCTTGCAACCTGCAAGGATGCACATAGACTAAAAGTAAAAGGGTGGAGATCAGTATTCCAGGCAAGTGGAAGCCAAAAGAAGGCTGGCGTGGCAGTTCTAATTTCAGACGATTTAGTTTTTAAACCAACAAAAGTAGTGAAAGACAAAGAGGGTCATTATATAATGGTGAAGGGCACACTTCAACAAGAAGAGATAACAATTTTAAATATATATGCACCCAACTTAGGTGCACCCAGTTTCATAAAGCAAACCTTACTGGATCTAAGCAAAAGGATTAATAGCAACTCCATAATCACCGGAGATTTCAACACCCCACTGACGGCACAAGACAGATCCTCCAAACAGAAAATTAATAAAGAAATAAAGGACTTAAACAAAACCCTGGAACAACTGGGTCTAACTGACATCTACAGGACATTCTACCCAAAATCCACTGAATATACGTTCTTCTCATCAGCTCACGGGACATTCTCTAAGATTGACCATATCCTAGAGATTTACACAAAGTAAATCTCAAGAAATTTAAAAAAATAGAAATCATACCATGTACCTTCTCAGATCTCAGTGGAATAAAAGTAGAAATCAACCCTAACAGAAACTCACATTTCTACACAAAAACGTGGAAATTAAACAACTGCCTACTAAATGATTACTTCATAAATGAAGAAATCAAGATGGAAATAAAAAAATTCTATACTGCTACACTGCTGGTGGAACTTCAAATTAGTTCAACCTCTGTGGAAAGCATTATGGAGATACCTTAAAGCGATACAAGTGAATCTACCATTTGATTCAGCAATCCCATTGCTGGGCATCTACCCAAAAGATCCAATGACACTCTACAAAAAAGACACCTATACTCGAAGGTTTATAGCAGCACAATTCATAATTGCAAGGCTGTGGAAACAGCCCAAGTACCCATCAATCCAAGAATGGATTAATAAAATGTGGTATATGTATACCATGGAGTACTATTCAGCTCTAAGAAACAATGGTGATATAGCACATCTCATATTTTCCTGGTTAGAGCTTGAACCCATACTATTAAGTGAAGTTTCCCAAGAATGGAAAAACAAGCACCACATATACTCACCCCAAATTGGTATTAACTGAACAGCACCTAAGTGGTCACATAGGTACTACAGTAATAGGGTATTGGGCAGGTGGGAGGGGGGTGGGTATATACATACATAATGAGTGAGATGTGCACCATCTGGGGGATGGTCATGCTGGAGACTCAGACTTGTGGGGGGAGGGGAGGAAAGGGCATTTATTGAAACCTTAAAATCTGTACCCCCATAATATGCCAAAATAAAAAAAAATTAAAAAAATAAAAGGCAAAGAAACAAACAAACAAGAAAACAGAATTGTTTGGGTAGAAATTATTAATACTATAGTATCTGCCTGTTTTTCATCTAAGCACAGTTTTGGCCAGAATCCCAATAAATCAGCATCTTATCATCAATCATACTAAACAGTATTTGATATACCTAACTTTTCTGATCAGCAAGAATCAGTGACACCAGTAGGAAATTCAATATTAATTAATTCATTCACTCACTTATATAGATATAGGTATATATTAATAGGTAGCAGAAACTAATTATATCAACATGCAGACTTGTTTCTTCTCTGTCAGGAGTATAGGAAGATCTTTAACCTCCTATGTGTCAAACATCTTTAGCACTTTATGAAGTAATCATTCAGGAGTCATTCACTTATACAAGAACCTGGGAACACCTCAGTGGATGTAATATGGGATGTGTGTATTTACGGGTAGAAGAGGGAGGGAGTGAGCAAGGCTGACCCGTGAAAGCTCTGTAGTTAAACTGTGGGAAATCTGTTTTTAAAGGTCATTGCTGCAGATTGAAAAGAAATCAGAAAAGCTAAAGTCATTGTTTCAATCAGCCTCAGGCAAAATCGTAAGGGCAGAATCAAAATCCATTAAATGGAGCAGAAAAAAATCCAGCAACTTAATTCTTCTACCAAGTAATACTTAGAGTAGACCCTTGGCATTTGAAGGTTTTAGCATTTGTGGTTTCAGCTCGTTCTAAGCCATCTGTAGGGGCATGACATGCTGGATCTTGTAATTTTACTGAGGTTCACAGCTGAGTTCACCATCATGGAGCAGCCAACCTAGTGCCTTCCCTGCCTCCATTCACATTCTAGACAGTGATTTTGCTCTTCTCTCAATAAATAGCCCTTGTAAAGTGATTTAAAAGCTTGTTTTTAAGTCTACTTCTCTGAACTTTAATGATGAAACAACATATCAGATGATGTTAATGAATTCAGGAATTTATAAATTCATTTGGAGAAAAAGTCATTTTTCAAGGTCAAGGAAATCGGAGCTGATATAAAAAAAAAATGAACAAACTGTTTAAAAGCACCTCTGCCGGCCGGGCGCTGTGGCTCACGCCTGTAATCCTAGCTCTTGGGAGGCCGAGGCGGGCGGATTGCTCAAGGTCAGGAGTTCAAAACCAGCCTGAGCAAGAGCGAGACCCCGTCTCTACTATAAATAGAAAGAAATTAATTGGCCAACTGATATATATATAAAAAAAAAATTAGCCGGGCATGGTGGCGCATGCCTGTAGTCCCAGCTACTCGGGAGGCTGAGGCAGGAGGATCGCTTGAGCCCAGGAGTTTGAGGTTGCTGTGAGCTAGGCTGACGCCACGGCACTCACTCTAGCCTGGAAAACAAAGCGAGACTCTGTCTCAAAAAAAAAAAAAAAAAAAAAAAAAGCACCTCTGCCAGATTAAGTAATGCTGTAGCTTCAAACTATTATTCACATAATTTTAGGGCTTTTTAACTCCTTTAAGAGAATAAGCCGTGGATTCATGATTGTTCTATTGTACCTGAATCAAAAATATGCTATGGCAAAATTATAAGTTACCAGAAAAACTTAAATTCCAATGGTGTCATGCATACATTACAATTAGCATCAGGTAATGGTATCTATCAAATCTCAAACAGCACAATGTCACCTCTCCATAGGGGCCTCTGCAATCCTGTATCTGTACCTATAACCATCTACCCATAGTGTATATATAGTGAAACAGGAGTGGATCACAGCCAGGCTTTCCAAAAAGCTGCAGCAATCAGAGGAGCTAGAATGTTTATTAACACTGAAAGGGAGGCTTAGCATAACTAGCTCCATTTTGCTTCTGACCTTCTGTATTTATATTGTTTAGGTTAAAAACTGCTTAGCTCTGCATGTAGGCTAGAAGAAAGGTGAAAAACATGCCTTTTCCAAATCTAACTTCCAGGGAGATAAGGAAAGTGTACATACAGAGTAACAATGCTATGTTAGAGATTTTTAGGAACATCTTGACCATCATCCTCCAAAGGTAACTGACCAAGAGCAAAGTTTTACAACCTCCTCAGATCCTCATTGACAGTCCTCAGTTCTCTCTTGCAACCCAACTACCCCCGTTTCCCCTTCCCTTAAGATAAAAAGGAGCCTACTAACTTAAGATGGTTCTTTGGGACATTAGTCAGCCATCTTCTTGGTTTGCTGGCTCTTTGAATAAAAGTTTCTTTCCTTGCCCAACACCTTTCCTCTCAACTAATTGGCTATCCCGTGACAAGTGGTACTAGCTTGACCTCAGTTACACTTAGACCCAGGAGCAGTGAGATGGGGCTTTACAATGAAAGCCCTCCATGCACAGTACAGCTTGCTCTATTGTGAACAGGCTCCACATGATTCCTAGTCTTGTTCTTGAATATTCTTGCCTACTCATCACAGCTGTGGTGGACCACTTTCCCATAATGCTCTTGTCCCAGCACCACCTACCATCTACTTACTGTGAGGGGGTAAAGGGACTGTGTATACTCCCTGCTCCCCTTTGCCTTTTCCCAACATTGTTCTCCTTAACCAATGTCTCCTTTTTAAAAGTCCATATCATACTCTCCTACCATCCTCTCTAGCATTTGACCCCTAATTTTCCTTTTTCCCTACCCCTTCCCCAGATATCAGTCTTTGGTTTTCCCATATCCCACCAATCACTTCATTAATTCTCCTCAAATTCTGATCTCAGGGTTCTTCAACTTGTCAACATTTAAAAGCATTTATTTCTACTCTACTGAAGTTGACCACAAGCTCAGCTATGCCTAGTTTTTAATTATCTCTCAAAATCTCAGTTCAACAATCCCTTTTCTCACCATCCTTTCACTGAATCTGCTCTGCATCTTCAACTGCCAGTCCTCTGACTAGACTCAGCCTCAAAGTCAGTAAGCCACTCTGGCTTCACTTTCTTCCCTACCCCCAAAAAACCCCAGGGATACTCTCCCACTAACCTTCATTTCCTAGCCCCCTTATGCACCCATCACGTTCACTGAAGCCAGTTTCCAGCCTGAAGAAGACCATAGTATCTGCTTTCTTATTCCATAGTATCTGCTCTCTTATTCCTTGTTGCTAAGAATTACTTGAGATGACAGATGGGAAATGTGGTAGTTATGATGGTACACTTTCTGAGAGTTTCTACTGCCAAATGCTGTCCTGAATGCTCTACATGCATTATCTTAAACACTAACTTTACTACAACAGGATGTTGTTACATCCCACCTGGGTTTTCTGGGCTACTATGTAATCATTATGTCTATCTTTAATTGATTCTTTATCATATTCCTCATAGTGGCTATTTCAAAGTTTTAACACTCCTCTGGAATTTACAGCCTACTGCCAACTCTGAGACCACCTTGCTTAGTTTGTTGGAAAGATAAAGGCCATTCAATATGAGTTTTCTCACAGTGCCTCCTCTCCCCCTCAAATTTTCTGAGTATTTTCAACTAACCTCTCTGTGTCTTTCCCAACTTAGAGGTTCTTTCTAAGGCCAAGCTTCCTCTGAGGCCCTCATCCACTCCCTCTTTCTTCCTCTATTACCTTCTCTGTCTTCTATCTTCAATATCTCCCTCTACATAAGATCCTTCCCCTTCACCTATATAAGTTTTCTGCAGCCTTTAAGAACCTGCCTTCTCTGTAGCCCCCTCAAACTACCAACTTCTCTCTCCCCTGGGGAAAGTACTAAAGTAGACAGAACCTTCCTTGCCTTTGCAGGAACAGCAGAACAGTATAGGCTATAGGCCTCATTCCTCTGTATCAGCTGTCAAATCCAAAAGAGTTGCCCCAGATGGGGAGCCCAGTACTGTTTGAACCATTGAAGAGTGCTACTTTGGGCAGAAAGCTAGAAGCCTCGTGTAATATCTGGAAGTTCTTGGTATTACATTTGATAGGATAGGAAGAGGGAGTAATCTTTTGATGGCTCTCTGTCTCTTAGTGTCTTGCAATTTCTATTTGATTGCAGTGTGAACCAGAGCAAGGAGGCAGCCCCATTTGGGTAGCCACTGACATACTTCTCTTTTTCCCAATCTCTCTCAATCAAACCATCAAAATAAATCCTAACAATACCATTATCTTGATATATTCTGCCATTTGTAATTGCTATGATCTGCTCACTCATTTCCCTAGCTCCATTCCATTCTCCATACTGCAATCAGAACAATCTTCTGGAACTCTGCAGTGGCTCCCTAGTGCCTAAGGAACAAAATCCAAGCTCCTTAGGCCCATCATGACCTGGCTCCTGCCTACCTCATCTCTCCCTCCCACCTACCCCACACCTGAGCTTCTGCCATGGCAACTAATTGTTCATCAGATTTCTCAAGCTCTTTTGCCTTACCCTTTGCCCATTACTCATTCTTCCCCCATCACCTGGAATAACCTCCTTACCCTACTGTCTTCTATTTGTTCTTCAGGACAGTTCAAGGATCATCTTCCCACCAGTTCCAGAGGTCTTCTTCCTCAACCATCCTAACCCTAGGTCGGCTTCCTTACACAGGTACTTTGAGAGATACCCTAGGCATTCTTTTATCCAGGTACTTTTCATGCTGAGCTGTTCTCATCTGATTCTTGTCTGTATCACACACCAGACTATTAGCTCTTTATCAGGAACTGCATCTGATTTGCCTTTGTAGTTCCTCTGTTAAGCATACGGCCTGACATATACACACACATAAATGTCTCTTGAATGAATAAATGAATAAATTACATATTGAATAAGAGATTAAAATGGATATTTTTAACATTCAGCACTTCAGTACTCTTTATTTTCATGATCTTGCACAGTAAGTAAAAAGATGAATTTGCACAGATTAAGGGCAAGAGGTAGTTAGTGTTAAAAAGAAACAAGAGACTCTGAATTAAATAGACCATGTACACTACTTCTACTACTACTACTACTACTATTTATGGAGGGTTAAATGTATGGAGGACTATTCTAAGCATTGTTTATTGATATATACTGACACAACTCTCAAAACAATTTTATTTTATAGAAGACACTTTGGAACAGAAAAATTAAATAACTTGTCCAATAAGTGGCTGAGCTGGGATCCAGATGCAGCAGCGCCAGTGCTTTTAACCACCACATTGTGCTGCCTACTGCATGGCCCTCACTGTGCATAAAAATGGTGAGTGGATATTTGCCTCACTTATCTATGCACTCACCTCCATTTTTCTTTGTTTTTTCCACCATAACTTGCAAACTCACAACTCTAAATATATTGACTTATCAGCATAGAATAATATTTGAGAATTTTTCCTGGTGGGCTTGTAAAACATCTATGTAGCCAGCTCCTTGCTAAGAGGAAGTAATAACGTGGGATAGGTGGCAGGTTAAGTGTTAATTACGTCCATTGTGTTTCCTTGGGAATTAATTTTCCTACATCCTAAGGAAATGGCTGTTTAAAGTTTTGATACCTATTTGTGAGGTTGTATTTTTTTTAAGTGATAGTTCAAAGAAACGCAGACTATTGAATGAAACTCAAGATTACAAAGACACTGTGAGAAGCCTTTGCCACTGTATGAGGCTTTTGACATCAAAGGAGTTAACAAAGATAAAGAGAAATTAGAGAAAGGAGATGAGAGAGCCCAGAGTTGCAATTTCCTATGGTAAAAGGAGAAAAGTTTTTAAAGGGAGAACCTAGATCTGGACAAGCGAAGTCAGGCAAATGTGAAAAAGCTGGACAACTTGGCAAACTAAGCCTCAGAAATCGTTCCTTGGCAAATCTCAGAACAGTGAGACAGGGAGGAGATACTGGATTTGACTTATGGCATTTAAATGCTGGGTTTGTTTTTTGCTTGGTTTACATCTTATTTTATTTCATCTTCATTTTTGGTGGTAGTGCTGTGTGTGCGTGCAAATGTGAAGGTGGGTGGTAGGGGGCCAGTGGCTGGTGTATAGGAACAAAAGCAGGGGAAGAAAAGGGATTTCAGTTGGGTAGGGAGTTAAACACAAGTTCCCACTGCTTCAAAAAAGACACCAAGTGACAAGAATTTCTCTGCATTTCTCTACCCCATAGGCAATCCACAGAAACAGAAATGGCAGTGGAAAAGGGGAAAGAGTAGGAAAAAATCCATTTTGAGCTATCCAAAAGGGAATCTAGTGGTAGAGGAGCAAATCAGCAAAATACAGTCACCTTGGAACTATGTCTCCAGCTCTAAGAGTTCTGCTGCCAATGTTTGGTTTTTTGATTTGTAAACAGTTTTTGCAGAATATATGAATATTTCCAGAACTTGTGACTTACGATATTTCATTTTTTACCCTTAGTACTTTGAATGTTCTTTTAATAATAATAGACTGGAGCTTATCTACATCCTGGCCAGTTTTATAAAACCAAATAATTGCTGAGCAGAGGAAGCAGGTTTATTTGCATTTACATTTTTTAAGAGAAATTCTGCCACCCTCTGGACAAAAACGAAAGATCTATTTCTCAGAGATTTACCAGGGAATACTATTTTAAGCATTCGCTACTGAAAATAAACGTTTAAAAAAAATCTTCTCCTTAAAAAAACATTGCTTTAGATAGCACAGAAAATATATGAAAAAATTATTTAAAAATAATAAGTTGGCTCTAACGGAATTTTTAACTAAAGAGAAAATGGTCTCAGAACATATTACAGAAAAAGCCTCCAGTGTTTAACCCATTAATTGCCCAGTGAGTTGTATTTAACTCATGCTAGTTTTGGGCCCAGGACCTCTTGAAGCATATGTAACTTATGTCTCTTCACCTTGGGAGCCACAAGAACTATTTTTCAAGTTACATATAATTCATGCATAGAAAACAACATAAAAAACAAAATTTTCATTAAATTAGAAAGGATGATTTTGTTTTTGAAGTTTTTATTCTATTTTCCTAATAAAACACTGTGACCCCAAGGAAGATTTTTTTTTCTAGAGTGGCAGTCGACGTGTTAACCCATAATCTCTCTAAAATCACTTTACAGGCTATATTTCTGTTCTCTAGTCTGCAACAGCCAAGTAAAGATTTTTCACACAATCTCAGCAATAGTTGCTTTCATACAGTTACCTTTATTGGTAAAAAAAAAAAAAAATCCAAATTTATATTAAAAATAAATATATACATTTGTTGTTTTTTAATTAGAGCTAACTGAACATGAAGGCAGAGTGAGATTTCAGCCATCTGAGAGAAATTAGCCATAAGAGCACAAATGGGCAGTTCATTTCTGAAGCTCTCCTGTTCTCATTCACTGGGCATGGAATATTTAATGTCATGTAAATGAAACTCTCAAAAATGCAGGGATGGGGTAATTACCAGTAATAACACTGGGCAAATCAAAACACATGGCATGCCATTTTTATAAATAACTGGAGAGAGAAAGGAAAAAGACACTGAGTACTGTACCTGGTTTTAGCAACAGGGTGTAGATGCTTCTGGTCTTGGAGGACCTTGGCCAGCTGTTTTTGCAGAAACAAAACCTTTCCGTGGGCTCCTTTAATAAATGGGTGGTCAAGGAGCTGTGTGACAGAAGGCCGCTTTTCAAAATCCTTAATAAGACACCTGTTTGCAAAAATCAACAATCAAGAGTACAATCTTAGGCTTCCTGTTCCCTTGTGAATATGAGAGAGAGAAGGTGAGAAAGCTCATTTATAAAACTTGATCATTAATCTTACATAGCTCTTTCTTTATTAATATGTATCAGAAAATAGAAAAAAATCTGAATTCTCTATTAGTTGAATTAATGAAAACATCAGAAATCTATTTTAGTTTAACACAGTCAATTTTCACCATCATACTCTAGCCCAGGCAACAGAGTGAGACTGTCTAAAAAAAAAAAAAATTTCACCATCAATTTGAAGTACTGAAATCATTGGGAAAATAAACTGGTCAGACAATTTTCTGTCTGAACTTTCACCACAGAAAAATGTTTTCAACGGAATCAAGTTGAATTAGTCTATGCACTTTATTTGAGAAGCATATGGAATGTAAATACTATCACCTCAATTAAATCCTAATATGTGAAACATCCATTATTTGATGGTAGGGAAAATGCATTTCAGAGTTTGCAAGGAAAGGAAATAATCATAAAGAAACCTTCAAAGAGAAAGTTCAGCAGCTTGATTTCTAATGTCTTCTGAAGAAACAGAGAACCTCAGAACAGGAAGTGACTACAATATAATTCAGATTAATTGGGATAAAGTTATGCAAATGGGGAACAAAAAGTCCACTCAAAATGGTAAAAATCAGGTTACATTTAAATTCCTCTGGGGTTAATTGGTAAAACCGTACTGATATAACTACATTGTTTCAGATTTGATAACCTTTTTAAAGAACACAATGATTTAGTACATTTTGCTATATGCTCTGTTATTTAAGATGATTTTGATACAAAGAAATTTCCTGTGAAATTGAATCTGATGAATACCCCTCCAATTAGCATTGCATTTTTATTCTTCGTAGCTGTCCTCAGTGAGAGAAAGAAATTTCAGCATCCACCCTTTTAAGCTATCAGTCTTTAGCTCACATTGGAGGCTTAGGATAAATGAATGCCATTCTGCCCACTCCATAAAATAAATGTCTTTAGTTTTCTAAATAGTGGCATGCCAGCAACATCTAAGAGACAGCATATTTTTAATAATGAAATATACTGACAAATGGTAAAAAGTTCAGCCTCACCTTGAACATCTTTTCAGAATATTTAAGCAAAGTTTCTGAAATCCTCAAGGGTTAGATTTACCAAAAAAAAAAAAAAAAAAGCTTTAATCTTTGCAGTTTTCACTTCAAAACACTTTCATATCCTTACCTTCTAGTCCTGAAAAGATATTCAGTAAATTTCCTCGTCAGTCCATTTTAGAATTGATTCAGGGGATTCCCTATTTATTGGAACTGGAGCTTTCGGCTACAAAAGCCAACAGAACCTAAATTATCTCCATTCTGCTGCCTGCAGGACTATAAATACTACCTCTGCCTTGCCACAGAAGAAATCAATCATTTGACTTTCATAGGTTCAGGGCCTTTTGTATAATCTATTATATTTCCTATGAAAAAATAAAAAATCAGTGTACATGCTTAAAGAGACTATGTTCATGTCTTTACATCCGCAGTCTTCCCTTGATTCCAAGTATATTCATCTCTATATGTGACTTTAAAAGGAAAAATAAATGCTAATAACCATGTTTCCTGGAAAAAAAGGAACCCAAGAGGTAGTTACATGAAAAAGAAGGAACCAAGAGGTAATACAGAAATACAGTTGTATGGCCCAGTCCTCCTGGCTTAAGAGATGGTATATGAAAACTTCTAAAATAAACACAGTCTCCATGTCCTCTGAGAGCTCCTACTAAAGGAGCTGGTGGCTTAGCACACCCCCTAGAGTCTCAGAGGCAATGAGTAGGATAGAAGTTAAGGAACTGCTGGGTTCCACAGCTAAGCCTGCCCAGTGATCTTGAACAGGTCACATTATGTCTGTCATCACCAAACAAGCATATCTGTACCAAAATATTTTCTAAACATAGGGAGAGAGATTTCTTGTTTCCCTATATAATACCCCCTCCCTCTCTTTTTCTTTCTCCCTGCATTAATTGTTGAAGCTTCATCTGACTACTAGTAGGTGTTCACTGAAAAAGGAAGAAAGAACAAAAGGACTACGGCACTGTGGTCAGAAGCACAAGGTCAGACATAACTAGGCCCACAAACATTTGTGTCTTTCCACAAGGTCAGACATTTATTGACGCATATGCAATCATAAAAGCCACAAGCTAAATGGAGTTCCCAAGGAGGCAGTTCTCCTTCGTACTATCTGTTCACTGGGTAGTCAGAGCTATAGGCACACAGGTTCAAGACTATTTTCAAGTCAGTCAATATTGCAAACTATACATAGTAGTATACTTAATCAAGATATAAATGTTATAGATTAAAATTTTCACAACAGAGTAACATTTAACATCAAGAGAAAGGTGGATATACCATGAAGTACTACTCAGCCATAAAAAATGAAGAACTAAGACCTTTTGTAACAACCTGGATAGAAGTGGAAACCATTCTTCTAAGTGAAGTATCGAAAGAATGGAAAAACAGACACCACATGTGCTCATTATTAAACTGCAACTAATTGATCAACAATTATTTTTTGATTATTTTTGATCAACAATTCCAAGTTTTACATATGGAAATAAAACTCAATAGAAATCAAGCAGGTGAGAGGGGAAGGAGGGGTTGGGTAAATTCATACCTAACAGGTACCATGCACACTATCTGGATAATGGGCACATTTATAACATTGACTCAAACTGTACAAAAGCAAGACATGTTACCAAAATATTTGTACCTCCGTAACATTCTGAAATTTACAAAAGTAAAAATAGAAAAATTTTTTTAAAAAAGAGAAACGGGGATAGAAAAAGGGGTCAATGAACCAGTCCAAGGAGAGCAACATGGACAAGGAAACTGTCCTGGGTGATCCAGATGGCCATCAATGTTTTACAAGAAGGAATCCTTGATTCGGGCAGAGCCTTTGGTTCAGATGCTGGGTACCGATCTCAAGTGACAGCAAGACAGTGTCTATGGAGATGGCCATGTCTAGCTGGTAAAGTCCTGCTCTTTTTATAGCCCTTGAGTCCACTAGTGAGGACTGATAGCAAAGAGTTATGCCTCTATCTGGTTGGGTGTGGTCTCTATTAATATTAGGTGAACATCTGGTCTCTCCTGGCATGATGCCTTTTGAAACATAATTATGATGACATATTTTTCTATGTCTTAATCTATGTCAAAAATGCTCTGTTGACTAGTCCCAACACTTCACATGAGTAAACTCAGAGAGCTGGGGGTGAAGGTGGGAGGAGCGGCAATTCATATAAACAAAATTCATAGCATGTGAAAAGAAAAGTGGGCTGGAGCTACCTCAGTCTTCCTCCTTGGGATAGGTGCCTCAGGACAGTGCTCCAGGTGAGGACTGAAAACATGGTCCTTCCAGGATTTCAATAAATAAATCTCCTTGAATAGGTTTGAGAAAGTCTGGGAAACCCATACTCCAGCCTTATAAAAACAGGTCTCTATTGGAGTCTAGGTCTGCAATTAAAGGTTAAATACATTGTTTCACAATTTTAGCATCCACTGAAGAAGCAAGGCTTCCAGCAAGGTTGTAAGATCATTTGGTATGTTTGAAAGGGTCTCTCTCTATATCACAGAGGGAGTAAGAGAAATCAGTGAATAATGAAGAGAAACACATAAGGAAGAAAGAAGTAAATTTGTTGTTTCTTAAAGGTCAAAAAAAAAAAAATGAAGATGGTGGGCATTCCACTCTCTGGAAGCAATGATCAAGAGGATTTGTTAGTTCTCTCAATAAGTCTGGAGTGGCTGAATGTCATACCACTGCATCAGCAAAACTGAAAGTCAGTGTATATGGGAAGAATGCTAAGCAGAGTTGTGAAATATGCAACTGTATTGGAGGATTTTTAGGGGAAGGGCATCAAGACCTTGAGAGTATAGCCTTATTCTACACTCCTGTACACTTTTTTTCTCATGGGGAGCAAAGAGCCAGTCTGAAATGGAATTAATATTTTCCAGGTAAATAGAGGAAAGTTCTCCCTTAGGAGCAGATATACCTAAAAGTCCTGCGTTACTAGATATCCGGGCATTGATTGGCATCATATCATTTCATTTACTCAGTGAACATTTATTACACAGTACTAGAATTAACCGAAATAAATGAACTCACAAAAAATTGTGACCCTTTTCCTCAAGGATCTACAATGTAATTGGAAAAATGGAGGCCAGGAGCAGTAACTGATGCCTATAATCCTAGCACTGTGGGAGGCCAAGATGGAAGATTGCTTGAATTCAGGAGTTCGAGACCAGCCTGAGCAAGAGTGAGACCCCGTTTCTAATAGAAAAAATTAGTCAGGCATGATGGCATGCACCTGTAGTCTCAGCTACTCACGAGGCTGAGGCAGAAGGATTGCTTGAGCCCAGGAGTTTGAGGTTGCTGTGAGCTAGGCTGATGCCACGACACTCTAGCCCAGGCAACCGAGTAAGACTCTGTCTCAAAAAAAAAAAAAAAAAAAAAGAAAAGAAAAAGAAAAAAGGAAAATGGAAGGACAAGAGAAACATAGGAAACAGCAAAAGCCAGTGTTTGCTTATATATTTAAGATAAGAAATAATAACAAAAAAAAGTATAGTATTTTAGAGACCGCGGGACCAAGATTTTCTATTCTAACCCTCTCTCTTAAGAGGTGAAGTCAAGTCTTGATAGTGATGAGGTTAATTCCCCAACTCCCACAGGAGAACCCTTCCTACTCCACTCTGTGTTGTTAAAAATAGCACAGCTACAATGTACAAAATACTGGGGGCCGGAGGGTGAAGCTCTAGTCAGGGAAGATTTCCTGGAGCTGGTAAAAGTTGAGGTAGGTAGGTATTGTAGGAAGTTTGGGAACTAAATTGAACTATTATAGATTGATGGAGAAATGGTAAAAGGAATTTCAGATCAGGGAACTAGATCGGTAATGCAAGAAGCAAGAGTAGGCAAGCTGCTTAGCCAATAACTCACAAGGCCACTAGAACACTTACCTTCCTGAACTATCACTTTTGAATGCCTGAGAACAATTAGGGGCTCTAGTCCCTTCACCACCATTAACTAGGATATAATTTTTATTGCCTAAGACTCTGCAGTTTGGTCTCCTAAACTTTTACTGTTTAAGTTTGCCGGCTCATCACTTCCACCCCTGTTGGCAAGTATTTAGTGGATGAAGATGAAACCGAAGGCCAGGATCCTTAAAACTCCTGACAGCCTCCATGTCCTTTATTTTTTTCCCTTTTATTTCATCATATTATGGGGTACAAATATTGTTAGGGTTACATATATTGCCCCTGCCACCCCTCCCCACCCCCACATGCCAGAGCTTCAAGTGTGTCCAATCCCCAGGTGTTGTGCCCCACACCCATTATGTAAGTATACACCCTTCTCCTCCTCCCCCCTCCCGCCTGCCCGCCACCTGATAAAAGATTTCTTTTTACATTTTTGGTTACATTGTATATCTTTGCCTCTCTCTAAGAAGGGTTAGAGGTATGCCCTTCCCCCACCACAATGCTCGCCACATCCCTAAGATGTGGGTCTCCCCCGCCCCCCAAGTCCCTGGTGAACATTACCACCATTTGAGCATCATAGTTTTAATCAGTCAGTACCAATTTAATGGTGAGTAGATGTGGAGCCCATTTTCCATATCTTGTGTTGCCTCACTTTGGATAACGGGTTTAAGCTTAATCCAGGATAGCATAAATGGTGCTAGCTCACTGTCGTTTCTTAGGATTGAGTAGTATTCCATTGTGAGCATATACCACATTTTACTTATCCACTCATGAATTGACAGGCACTTGGGTTGTTTCCATGACCATGCAATAGTGAATTGTGCTGCCATAAACATTCAGGTGCAGATGTCTTTATAATAGAATGTCTTATGCTCTTTTGGGTAGATGCCCAACAATGCTATTGCTGGGTCGAATGGTATTTCCATTTCTAGCTGTTTGAGGTATCTCCAAATTCTTTTCCACAAAGGTTGCACTAATTTGCAGTCCCACCAGCAGTGTAAGAGTGTTCCTGTGTCCCCATATCCTCGCCAGCATTTGTTGTTTTGGGATTTTTTGATACAGGCCATTCTTGCTGGGGTTAGGTGGTATCTCGTGGTTTTGATTTCCATTTCTCTGATGATTAGAGATGTTGAGTATTTTTTTATATGTTTGCAGGCTGTTATTCTGTCTTCTTTGGAGAAGTTTCTGTTCATTTCTGTTGTCCATTTCTTGATGGGATTGTGATTTTTTCTTGTTAATTCTTTTAAGTTCTTGATAGATTCTTGTTATCAGACCTTTATCAGAGGTGTAGAGAGCAAATATTTTCTCCCACTCTGTGGGTTGTCTATTTGCTCTACTGATAAGTTTCCTTGGCTCTGCAGAAACTTTTTAATTTGATCAGATCCCATTTGTTTATTTTTGATGCTGTAGTGATTACCTTGGGGGTTCTCCATGTCCTTTTAAAAAGCAAGACAGAATTTTCTAACCTGATTGGAGAACAAACATGTAAAACTATGGAAGTTCTAATATACATATACATTTCAGGATTGCTTATTAAACCAGGGATTGCAAATTCTAGATGCAGAATATCTTCCCCAGCAAAGAACTGAAAAGTTTTTACCAAACCATGCATAAAATGTTAAACTCTGTCTGGGAGATGGGGGCCAGCCAGTGTGAGGTGCACTGGGGGAAGCACTAGACACATAAGCATTCATTCCATCAAAAAAAGAAACTAGTTTCCTAGTCAAAAGAGGGACTAGAAAACATTGGTGATTCTCTAAACCAAATAAGTTTGGAACTTCATAATGCATGCAAGCATATCAAAGGTTCCTACAAGTACCAGGATAGAGAAAACAGCTTAATTTTGTTTGAGTCCATGATTCCAAACTTAGTTGGTAATAGATCTTTTTTGTACGGGCCCCACAAATGACATTCTTGGAAGCTCTGTTATTAGCAATTAGTACCATGCTTTCAGAATGGGAGAAAAGTGGACTGAGGGGACATTCTAGGAGCCACTAATTGTCACCACATCTGAGACACCTCTGGGCTACCTTTTCTGCAAAAGACAATGTTTTGAACTGGGGCAACACATTCCCAAGCTCAGTTCTTCCCACAGTCTTTTACTCTAGAGAAAAGAAATTAAACAAAGACTGTATTTAGGGGAAACCCCCCCCCCAAATCATAAGTAATTTTTTCTTACATTCCTGGAGTTTTCATCTTTTTTTTCTTTAAAATTTGGATTTAGATGTGGTTTTTCTATGCTAAGAGACAAAATAACAGATAAAAAATTTATTTATACCATGAGACATACATAAGTGACTCTGGATTTACAAGGCCGTGGTGGGTGGTTTGAATATGATAGAAAAGTCCACCAGAAGACAAAGGAAGCAAATCTCAGCCTTGAAGGAAATCAATCCATTATCTAATTTGAAATTCTACTACCTTCCATCATGCTTTCTTGGCTGAAGATTAATTCTCAGAATCCATTAGTGTCACCACATTAAACACAGGTTGTTGCAGCCATTTGCAGCAATCTCCCAGCCTGGCTTCTGCCAAAAACAGGCAAAAAGGAGACATTTCTTAGCAAGAAGCAAGGTCAGGCTCTGGAGGTGGCAGTGTCTGTGCACCCTGTGCTCTGTGACAATAATGCTATCGCGACACAGACAGTCTGTCCTTGTAAACTGCTGTTTCTTAACCAAAAAATCGGATGCCTGCAAGGGGGAGCTATTTATCAAGAGCCCCGGATGGATGTTTACCAATGAATAAAACACTTGATATAGAGCAGCTGAAAAGGCAAAAACTAAAAATACTGGTGAACTTGGTGAGAAAAATGTGAGGGTGAGCAATCTTATTCCATACATTGGGACAAAACTAGATCAAAACTTGGGATTTACGTCTCTTCTCATTTCTTTATAAACATGCTGCCTTTTATACTGCCTGCTATTTCCTCGTAGGCGTGCTACTTAGATTGTTAAGTGTTCCCGTTGCTACAGAATATCTAAACGTTTTTGATCTGAGCAAACATTTCCCTGCCCCATGATTCACAGTGCTGCCCAGCGGTTCCTATCACCGTCACACAGAAGCCTGACTGACAAAGAGGCCTCTACATCAAGAGGAGAAAATCCTCCAGAGAATACACTAATTATAGGTTAAATATCAGAGCTCATGGTGTTCTGTCTTGGAAGAAAATTTCCATTCTGGAACACAAGACTATGACAAACACAGGCATTTTCCCAAAATGACTAATGCCTCAAAAGAAGGCAGGCTGACATTGTGATGTTACTTTTGTGAAACATCACCTCCCTGTTTAGTGGAATATTGAACTGCACTTCAGTTTTCTTAAAGTCTACAAATCATGCATGTGGTGGTGTTTTAAAGTCTCCCTGGTGAGAACTGAAATTGTAATCTTGCTTCACATCTGGGTTGGGGAAGTAGGATCCTCACCTGAAACAGGTGATGGCTGAATCCATAAGGCAGTAGTTATAGAAAATATGTATGAGTAAGGGCAAGATAATTTAGAAGTTTGCAAATCCATTTTAAAAGACTTTTGTTTTGTAGAGATACCATCCTTAAAAGAGCCTGCCGATATATTTAAACAACAATATACTCAATCACCAAACCCCATTATTCTCCTAATCATGACACACATACTCATTCATTTAAAAAAATGTTTGGTGCCTAATACTGGGGCAGTAATATATTAAGTTGAAGAGCCAGGTATTGGGGTTAAACCTAACTTTAACTCTTATAGATATGTGATGATATGCAAGTTTTAATTAAATTCTCTGAGTTTCAGTTTTTAATCTATAAAATTGTCAGAAAGATTGTTGTGGGGAGTAAATGAGATAATCCATGTGTAGTGTGTGGTACATAGTGAGCACTCAATGAATGCCAGCTGTTGGACTAGACACTGTACTAGTTACTGGAGATACAGTAAGTCCGCCCATTGGAGAAAGACGCTATGGCACATCTAATTAGCAGGATGAGTGCTACACAAGTGTCTTACTCTGTTTTGTGCTGCTATAACAGAAGACCTGAGACAGGGTAATTTATAAAGAACAGAAATTTATTTTCTCACAGTTTAGGAAGATGGGAAGTCCAAGATCAAAGCGTTGGCAGGTTCAGTTGTCTGGTGAAGGCTGTTCTCTGCTTCCAAGATGGTTCCCCCAAAGAGAAGGAATGCTGGCTGTATACTCACATGGCAGAAGGCTGATGGGCAAGAAGGGACAAACTCCCTTCTTCAAGTCCTTTTATAAGGGTACCTAACCCCATTCACAAGAGAGGAGCCCTCATGGCCTAATCACATCTTAAAAGTACCCCCCTCTTAATACTATCACATTGGCAAAACTCGAATTTCAGAGGAGACAGAGTGAAACCACAGCAATAAGGAAATGTTAATGTGCAATGACTCCTTGAGTTAGATTTGAATAATACTGTACCTATTAATTAGCTACTTTTTATCAATATGATTCCTACACCTGAGGACCAAATTCCTATTTGATAGAAGATGTCTTGAGCAGAATTTTCAAAGTTCTGGGGGGAAGGAACTTTTAGGGTCTGACAATTCAACAAAAGCAAAGAACTATGGCATTTTCAAGTTTGAGCCTTTGAGTACTCTTGTTTTTGAATGTATGGCTCATTTCTTTGATTCAAAAATCAATTTCCATTTTGACAGTCATGGTCTGCTTCTTAGTCTGGGCTTACGTGCCCAGGGTCATATGAATTGTATTCCTTCTCTTGATCCTACTTGCCACCCTGCCCTGAATTAAATCCACAATTCCCCTTTGTATGCATTTTACATTTAAGGGGAAGGAATGAATAGTACCCAGCCATCCCCTATAAGAAATAAACAACCAGTTCCACCGTGCATGACCATTTCATGTTCAGGACTACCCCAGGACTAGGGTGGGGGCTAGGAGAGTGCAAAACAAACAAAAGATGCTATATTCATCATAAGAAATTTATTAGCTTCTGGGGTAATACCTGACTTACCCATCTGAAATATTTAGAGAACTAGGTGAGATTGAATTCATTGATTCATTAAAAAAAAAACTTACTATTTACTGGCACTATAAGTGCTTGGGGGGAAGATATCTGGAATGAGATGTCTGATTACATGAAATTTAGAGAGAAGTAGTAGAATATACATGGAAATAAATAATGATAATTCAAGGCTAAAAATGTAAGCACTAGAATAGCTCAGATGAAGTAAACAATTCTAGCTAGGAGAACAAGTGTTCTGGATTGGAACAAGATGACATCTGAATCTTAAAGGACAATAGGGATATTGACAGGAAGTGCAGTGGAGAGGCATTCCAAGTGGAAGGTACTACTTGCCCCTTGGAGAAGCACATTGGTATAAAATGCAAGGCTCATATGGGGATATGAATAGAATAGAATAATGCAGTTGTAATAGTGATGGAGGTGAGAATCTGGTTGGGATCTTTTCAGAACTTAGAAGGTCCTGTTAGTGAGGTTGGGCTTGCTTTATTAGTCACATTGAACTGGGGTTCTTGAGCAGGGATATAATACCGTTAGATAATTTACTGATTATTTATTTATTTATTTATTTATTGACAGGGTCTCACTCTGTTGCCTAGGCAAGAGTGCAGTGTTGTCATCATAGCTCACTGCAACCTCAAACTCCTGGGCTCAAGAGATCCTCCCTCCTTGGCCTTCCAAAGTGCTGGGATTAAAGGCATGAGCCAGCATGCCCAGTCTAGTTCTTTGGTTTAGAAAGTGACTGGTACCACATTAGAGAGTATATTAGAGGGGTCCATTTAGGAAGTACAGAGTCTGAATTCAGGAAATGGGAAGGGAAAGATGATGGTTGTAGCCCTGGAACTTGAAGATAAGTCAAAAGCATAGAAAGAAAAGAGAAGGGGCCACCAGTAGAATCTTAAGCAAACTTAAATTTATCAGATGGACCTGTAGGGTAAATCTTTGTTAACATAATAACTTTTACCTTCTTTTACCTTTTACCTTCACTACCCAACTGAAACTTCTCTCAAAGGACCCCAGAAGCCTCTAAGTTACTGATTCTATGGCCTCTTTTTAGTTTTCATTGTAACTCATCTCTCTGTTCAAGCTGTCACACTAATAACCACTATTGACCTGCCCTGCCTTCTTGAAACATTCTCTTTCCTTTGCCCAAACTGATGCTACATCTCTTAGTTATTCTCTTACTTTTCTGACCACTCTTGCTCATTTATTTTCATCACCAGCTAGAATAAGATGACAAGGAGAGAGGAGATAGGGTATGCAAAGATAAAGAGCAGTGAAAATAGAACTGACAGCATTTATGCACCCAGGCTTAGAATTTGCTCCTGAACAACTACTGACTTTGTCTAGTGGATCAAATGTACCAAACTAAATAATATAGAGGTAGTTTGTATACTATGGAGAAGGCCATCCCCATACCTGTAGACATACAATTCCAAACAAGTCTGTAGATCCTGCTGATAATGAGTGGGTTAAATATAATGTGCATAACTGGCATTAAGAAAAATCAAAAGTATTAATATAAGAAAACCAGTGAAACTATTCCAAAAAATTTACAACTGATTAATGACTGCAAATTATTTCTTATAACAGCTTTGGTTAGTTCACCCATTTAAAATATATAATTCAAAGATTTTTAGTATATTCACACATTTGTGCAACCGTTACCACAATCAATTTTAGGATGTTTTCATTACCCCAAAAAGAAGCCCTGCATTCATTTACATTCACTCCCCATTTCCCCTCAACTTCCTCGGTCCCAAGCAACTACTAATCTACTCTCTGTCTCTATGGATTTGACTAAATGGACATTTCATATAATATGTAGTCTTCTGTGACTGGCTTCTTTCACTTAACATGTTTTCTAGGTTTATCCATGTTACAACATATATTAAATTCATTCTGATTTACTATCAAATAATTTTCCATTATATGTATATATTACATTTTGTTTATCTACTTATCAGTTGGTAGACATTTGAATTGTTTTCATTTTTAAGCTATTATGAATTAATGCTACTATGAACATTTCTGTACAATTTTTTTCTATGGACACGTGTTTTTATTTCTCCTGGAGTGGAATTGCTGATCATATGGTAACTTTATGTTTATCTATTTGAGGAACTACCAGACTGTTTTCCATAGTGGCTGCATCATTTTACATTATCACCAGCAGTGCATGTAATTGATTTTTAATATTTCATCTTATTTCAGAGATAATTTAAGGTATCTTAGTTGCAACAACACATAAATAAATAAAGGTATATGCAATAAGATGAGACAAAAAATAATTATAAGCTGAAGAAGAAAATGAAACAAAAGAGAAATTAAGGAACAAAAATAGGAATTAAAATAACAAATAAATGACTTCGTCAGTGGTGGCCACAAATTTGTGTCTGCAATTTTTAGCAGACAACTTAGAAGAGAAAACGTAATCTGTTCTACATTTATTAAAATTCATGCTATAAAAACAGACCAGCTGCGTGGAGAACTTTGATGTGATGATGATTGGTAATAGTATTAACAATATAGCTTTCCTGGCTGGGTGCGGTGGCTCACGCCTGAAATCCTAGCACTCTGGGAGGCCAAGGCAGTTGGATCACTCAGGCTCAGGAGTTCGAAACCAGCCTGAGCAAGAGTGAGACCCCGACTCTACTATAAATAGAAAGAAATTAACTGCACAACTAAAATAGAAAAAATTAGCCGGGCATGGTGGCGCATGCCTGTAGTCCCAGCTACTTAGGAGGCTGAGGCAGTAGGATCGCTGGAGCCCAGGAGTTTGAGGTTGCTGTGAGCTAGGGTGATGCCACAACACTCTAGCCTGGGCAACAGAGTGAGACTCTGACTCAAAAAAAAAAAAAAAAAAAAAAGAAAGAAACAATAGAGCTTTCCTTGGACTTTTACAGAAATGACTCCACATAATTTAATGAATACTATTACCCTCCAGTAATCATAGCCATGAGTGTCACAGGGCTGTTTCTTACAACACTTTTTAATCCCAACTGAAGCCTTGTATGATCTAATAAAACAAAATTCTCCGTGGGTGACCAATACATAGAAGTGCGGAGCTCTCTGATCTTAACCCAGGGCCAAATGTACCAATGGCTTGGTGAATTTTTATAGGATTCCTTGATTCCTGACATGTTGAGTGCCCACATATTGGCATCAATCAAGTAAAGAAAAGGCAATGCCAAGCTACTATGTTTTATTAACTGCAAAGAATGGAAAGAAGATTGCTGAAAAAGTGGAGCCCATGAAGCAAAAGCAACTCAAAGGAGGGAGCAATAAATCCCAATGGTGAAAGTTGGGGAAGGGTAGGAGTAGAGGACTAGAGCATCACACAAATGGGTGTTGGAAGCAATAGGACAGTTGAATTTGTCCCCTAAATGATGACAAAAATGATTCTAGCTAAAATATCAGGCCGTAATACATGGGCAGTTGTGGGGATTAGAAAAAGAAGCAAGATAATGATCTAGGGCTGCAAAAGTCTTGCTGACATTATGTCTACCCACATTTTGTGCCTTTCCCTTAAATGTGTATTCTTTTGTGTTGAGTCAAAACTTAAATTCACCAAACACTTCTTTGGCTGATTGCTAATTATATGAACATTATTGATAGTATGAACATCAAATAGAGGAAAATGAACTAAGCCATGTTTTCATAATAACTCAACCACTACTAAAAAGTATGGAAACAACCTTATCTGATAATATGTAGCTGTAAATGTTTTATGCAAATCAGAATTTTGCACAGCTATTGGCTGTCTTGGTTCATGTTCCTGAGGACACAAACTACTACAATGTCTGTCACCTGCCATTTCTTCCACTCAACTTCTGAGCAAAAAAGCTTCAAAGGACAATG
This sequence comes from Microcebus murinus, assembly GCF_040939455.1. Taxonomy (NCBI): domain Eukaryota; kingdom Metazoa; phylum Chordata; class Mammalia; order Primates; family Cheirogaleidae; genus Microcebus; species Microcebus murinus. The sequence goes on along the minus strand of NC_134111.1, from coordinate 49,064,500 downwards.
AACTACAGGCTCAAATTACTGCTTCTGCTGCTCTTAGGAAAGATGGTTTTTCTACAAGAAGTAGCCACCCAAGGAAGCCAGAAGTGCTGCTTCTCTGTGCTTTTAGACCAAGATATAAACACTTTACTCTCCTCTCCCCCACCCCCAGGATATCAATCTACTGCCTTGTTCACACACTAAATTTTCATAAGATGAAATATTTTTCTTTTTTAGGCAAGGGAATGAATAAAGACACTGACTGCCAAAGACAGCCTAGAGAGTCCTTAAAACTCCACCATTAACATGATGGAGCAGAACAGCTCCATCTATTATACCAAAGCCTCATCAGAGACCCTAATCCTTTCTGAAAAGAACTCTCAGGCAACCAAGCCTTTAATTTGCTGAATAATAGGCCATCTAATTAACCCTTGCAAAGCAAAGCACAGACATTGCAGGCAACAAATGTCCCCAAGAGGTTGAGAAAGAAGAGGGAGGGAAGGGGACAGTTTGGAATAGTTTCTACTTCTATTGTTAGGGAATCAACTCTATGCATAGGTTTCTAAATGGCTAGCTTTCCGTTTTCCTTTCTCATTTTCTCCATCGTCTTTCCCAGGGGACATGCTGCTTCCCCACCCAGGCTGGTATTGTGGTGTGTCCTGAACTTTAAGATCTTGCAACTCAGTGACACACATAGATAGATGATGTGGAATGACTGTGTCACAAAATATAGCAGCAAATCAGTGACATGAAAGTCTCTTTTAGGACCATTTACCTACCCACTTCTGCTCAAGGATAGGACCCATGCTCCGGCGGAAAAACAACACACAACTGGGAGAAAGGGAAGAGAAGTGAAAGAAACAGACGGAGTAACACTAGCTTGGACATTTTTTAGATCTCTTCTAATTCCACAGGAAATGCCTAGCATTAAGCAACTTTGTTTGAGTCTTTCTGTGGGATCCTATTACTGAAGGTAGACAACTGTACACTATGTTGCCGAAGTCAGGTAACAGGTTAGATAGGTCATGGGTTTCACAGTAGTGTATGTTAATAAATCACATACATATTAGCCTTCCTGCTAGTTATATCAGATAATGAGATGAATGATTGGATGTATGACACAGTGGTCAATTATCATGTGGATGATATAAATTCTATTGTGCTGAAGACATTTATCTCTGTATTGATCTGGCTTTGCTAGCAAGGATCATAAATTACTAGCCTTCCATAACCGTACGATAAATACTCTAATAACAGAATGCCACCAACTCCTGCTTTCCCAATAAATCCCCTTACAGTTTCAGTTAAAGAAGTAGCATGCAGAGAATTTATTTTATTTTATTTTATTTTATTAAATACTTTATTTTTTATAGCAGTTTTAAATTCACAGCAAAATTGAGAGGAAGATACAGAGATTTCCTGTATAATCCCTGCCCCCACACAAACATATTATCAACATCCCCACCAGAGTGGTATTTGTTACAACTGATGAAACTACACTGACACATCAAACATCTATAGTTTACCTTAGAATTCACTCTTGTTATTATACATTCTATGAGTCTGGATAAATTAATACCGACATGTATCCATCCTTATAGTATTATACAAAGTATTCTCACTGCCCTAAGAATCCTCTGTGTTCTGCCTATTCATCCCTTCCCCTGACCCAACCACCCAACTCCTGACAACCACCAATCCTTTTATTGTCTCTATAGTTTTGCCTGTCCCCAAATGTCATATAGTTGGAATCATACAGTATGTAGCCTTTTCAGATTGGCCTCTTTCACTTAGTAATATGCATTTAAGATATTTCCATGTCTTTTCATGGTTTGATTGCTCATTTCCTTTTAGCACTCAATAATATTCCACTGTCAGAATGTACCACATTTACTTATCCATTCACCTACTTAAGGACTTCTTGGTTACTTCCAAGTTTTGCCAATTATAAATAACGCCGTTATAAAAATCTATGTGCAGATTTTTGTGTGGACTTAAGTTTCAATTCCTTTGATTAAACACCAAAGAGGGGAGTCGTCGGATCATATGGTAAGAGTATATTTAGTTTTGTACGAAACTGCCAAACTGTCTTCCAAGGTGACTGTATCATTTTGCAACAGGAACAACTCTCATTTTGAATGTGAGTTCCTGTTGCTCTACATGCTTGCTAGTATTTGGTCCTGTCAGTGTCCCAGATTTTGTTCATTCCATTAGGTGTATAGAGATATTTCATTGTTGAATCTTTTACTTTATTGTCAAAAGTTATACGTGTATGATGATCATGAAGGAAATCTTGTGTATCCCAAACAAATAATAGTTTTCTGGAACCAGTACCCACAAGCTCCCTAGACATTGCTATTACATTTTGAGGAATTTTGTGAACTGGTAAATGTCACATTAGTAGCTTCAAATTGGTTGTGGTGAGAATATTTATATCACAAACATCAGTAATCCTCACCCAACCAGTTGTTAAACATTTATTAGCACACACATTTATTAGCTTGTATACTAGAAATTTTGGGAAAAACTGATAATTCAAAAAGCACTGTCATATGGATGGAAATCTCTTTTTACCACTCTTTTCCTCTGATGCTTTTCCCTCATTTCCTGCCTTCTGTTGGATTGATAAAATTTTCTATAGACCTTTTCTTCCTTCTGTTGGTTTAGAAACTAGATATTGTTTTTCTATAGTTTTACATATTTCCTTAACTATAAGTTCGTTTAACATATTTACTTAATTATAAATATTTCAGTCATTCTGTCCCAAGTACAAAAACCTATGCATGCCTAAACCACACATTGAACACTGCCCCGCCCCAATTTTATGATTAGAGTTAGTTTGTACACATATTATCCAAAATTGTTTTCCTCCTTACAGTTAATAGTTACTTATTTTACTCCTTCAGACTGTCCCACAAAATTAATTTTATTTCAAACAAGTTTATGCTTCACTTACTGCTTTGGTGAGTTGCCTTTCTTAGCCTTAGATCTATTCGTGCGTTTTGAAATTTCAGTTGGCAGGCTCACTTTGAGGAGGAAGAGGATTCTGTTTTTCCTCTCCCTCTTACTTCCTCTGTGCCCACGCTCCTACTCTAATAATTTTATGGTTATGTCTGCTTGGCTCTCTGGGCCTCTAGCCCACAGCGAATTTTTAGAATGGCATTTTGTGCTCCTATCTCATGGTTTAATTGGGTACATGGAAGAACTTCTCACTGTGGCAGCAGAAGGCCTGGTAGCTTACATATCCTCTACCACCCTCAGCCAAAAGGTGGCTAAAAGTTACAGTCTTGGGTGATAGTGTTACCCCAGGTGATGGAGAACAACATGGAAGAAATTGCTATAGCTAGAGCATAAGATCACATAACCCCTCCTCTGTTCCATTGTTTTCCCAAGCCTCTTTTTATAGCCTGAAAAAGCCAACCCAGACAGGAAATTCAAACAAGGGTCCAACTCTGGATCCTGTCTTGCTTGAAGCCCTCTTAGCCCTTTTATACAACAGCAAACTTCCAGCCACCACTGCTCCTGACACCAGAACACACACCTTCCTTCCTCCCTGCCTCCCTCCTTCCCTTCCCTTCCCTTCCTTAACAATATATTTTTGGCCTTTTCTTTTTATATGTGGACTATCAATGTTATGTGTTGGGGAAAGTATAAACTTAAAGAGTCACCCTGACAGAAAATCTCTTTCATGGAAACATCTAAAGGCAAAAATCCTTCAAATTCAAATTTATTCAATAATTTCTTCTGCTTACTTCTATCCCAAATTATTTTCTTTAGTAAAATCTATTGGTAGAAAATGTATCAAGCTATTAATGTGTATATCTAAGATTAACATCTGTGAGAAGTGTCCCTAATTGTTTTTTACCTGCCAACACTTTGATTTTAACCTTACTTTATTTTCTAGTTGAGGTCACAGGACTTGAACTTCTCCACAACTTGATTTTCACCCACCACACCTGCATATTCCCCTAAGGCAGCCTTAGTATGATGTTGTTTAAATTAGAAGGAAATCACCATCTCTGTAGAATGTCATGTTACTGACCGCGGTCCTGAAACATCATGGGCTGTGAGCACATAGCTGTTCCTTTCAATTTCTAGTTCAGAAGAGGCTCCTCTTCAACCCTTCCGTGGGGATAGAGGGGATGGAGGAGGTGGTGGTGGAAAATAAGGGAAGTGGAAGAGATGAAGAGGAATGGGCAGAGGGTTTTGGAGAGGAATAACCACTGAGATTGCCAGGGAACATTTGCTTTGACATCATTTTCATATTTTCGAAGCAACTGAAAAAAGAATCCACAGCTAACCATGTAACTACCACATTCAATTTTAACAATGCTATCAGTTTCTTACAGTTAAAATTTTGTTTTTGCGCTGAGATAGTATGTGTTGGGGGGGGTATCTGATCACTTTTTCCATCCCTCATTTTCTTCCTTAGTATTATATTTATAGTTAGGAGATACTATCCAAAGGTCATGAGTTCTAACACCCAAGATACACTCTCTGCTCTCAAAGAACTCACTGTTTGGGGACACAGACATGCAAACAAATAATTTCAGGATGTTTGGCCTGCTCCCCTCTCCCCTCTTATTATGAAGTTCTGTAAAAGGCACCAAGCTGACATAAAAGCATGATGGGAGGGGCCTCCAAGTCTTTCTAGCAGTCAGGGAAGTACCATTTATTCAATTTTGCTAGAATATGCAGGGAATATGAAGGAGACAACAATACTGCATAGACAGATGCCAGAGCCCTTATAACCTTGTATATTAAAGAGTTTTAGTGTATCCTATAAGCATTGGCGAGCCACAGAATGATTATGAGTATGGCCTGATTTGATCAGGTTGAGGATTCAGAAAGATCATACTGATGGTTTGCAATGACTGGGGCCGTAGAGCCAGGGAGAGTATTGTGGAAGCTGTCACTCTAGTTGGAGTAGAGATCCAAATCACCACCCAAATTCACCAAAGACCTATAAAATGGAATGTTCTGGGCACCCAGAAGAGGCCAGATAACAAAACTACCACCCCGAATTGGGAGTGATTTAGGGAAATCACATACTAGGCTATGGCCAGTGCTTCTACTTCTTAAGCCTCTCAATGATTTGACTATATCCAAATACTCTTTACTTTTGTAAGCATGGAGGAGAGGAAGAACACCTGTTATTTTAGCAGTCTGGTCACCCATGGCACCATGTGGGGAATAACAGGGGGAAGTGGGTGAGGTATCTGAGTAGTCAGACTTGGATTCTCTTCATATCTCCAGGTGGAGGAGAGAGCATGGGGTGATTGCTGACATTCTGCCTCAAAAGCATATACACAGTATTATTCAGCCATAAAAAGGAATGAAGTACTGATACACATTACAACATGGATGAAAGTCTACTTGCTCAAGGCTTCTTGGGTGTGGCTCTGGGTGAAAAAAAAAATAAAAAACATGGACAAGAAAGAGCCAAACATAAAAATCACCTGTTGTATGATTTCATTCATAGGAAATATCCAGAATCCATAGAGACAAAAACCAGATTTCTGGTTGTCAGGGGATACAGGAGAAAGGGAAATGAGGAATAACTGCTGTATAGGTATAGGGTGTCCCTATGGGGTGATGAAAACATTTTGGAATTAGATCAAAGAGATGGCTGCACAATATTGTGAATATACTAAATGCCACTGAATTGTTCACTTTAAAATGGTTAATATATTAATATTACTGAGATGGAGCAGGGACACCTCTTAGGGGCCTGCTGGGCCCCGTGAGCATGGAAATATAGGAAAATCTTGAGTCCCTTCAGGGGAATTTCCAGGCACCTGACTAGCCTTGAAAAATGAATGGGCAACCTTATGAGGACAATGGCCCTCCAGGCAAGCCAGAGTCATGAGGTATTTAAGTTCCCTATGGAAACTAAAAGATGACACCTTAACATAGATTGTTGAGTTGTTTTTCTTTTTCTTTTCTTTTCTTTCTTTTTCTTTTTCTTTTTTTTTTTTTTTTGAGATAGAGTCTCATTCTCTTGCCTTGGGCTAGAGTACCATGGCATCTGCCTAGCTCACAGCAACCTCAAACTCCTAGGCTCAAGTGATCCTCCTGCCTCAGCCTCCCGGATAGCTGGGACTACAGGCACACGTCACTGTGCCCAGCTACTTTTTTCTATTTTTAGTTGTTTGGCTAATTTCTTTCTATTTATAGTAGAGACGGGGACTCACTCTTGCTCAGGCTGGTCTCGAACTCCTGAGCTCAAGCAATCCTCCCGCCTTGGCCTCTCAGAGTGCTAGGATTACAGGCATGAGCCACCAAACTCATGGCTCACCACACCCTTGCCCAGTTGTTTTTCTTGATGGAAAATTCAGATCAGGGGAAACTGATAGGATCAACTCTGACTACCAATCTTTGGTCTAAATTTCTCCCCAGGGGCCAGTCACACCCATGTTAACATTGCTTTTGCTTTTTTTTTTTTTTGAGAAAGAGTCTCACTTTGCTGCCCTGGCTAGAGTGCTGTGGCGTCAGCCTAGCTCACAGCAACCTCAAACTCCTGGGCTCAAACGATCCTCCTGCCTCAGCCTCCCAAGCAGCTGTGACTACAGGCAGGTGCCACCATGCCTGGCTAATTTTTTTTTCTATATATTTTTAGTTGGCCAATTAATTTCTTTCTGTTTTTAGTGGAGACGGGGTCTCGCTCTTGCTCAGCCTGGTATCGAACTCCTTTCCTTGAGCAACCCGCCCATCTCGGCCTCCCATAGTGCTAGGATTACAGGCATGAGCCACTGCCCCCGGGCCCATTCCTTCTGTTTAATCCAAGAATCTCTAACTCTAACTATTACTCCTCCCAAATCTCCCCCACCTCCACTTAGGATATCCTGCCTTTTGAGCCAGGCCAATGCATAACCTCCATGTATTGATTTACAATTTTGCCTGCCTAAAATGTACCCCTGTCTTTGAAAACCATGGCTTGAAAGCCATCGGTGAGGGTGGCTCTTAAGCATTAGCTGCCAGCACTCCTTGTATGGTACCCTACAGCAAAGCCTCTTTCTTCTGCTACAGCTCTCGGCTTCAGTGTTTGGCTTTACTGTGTCAGGTGAGCAGACTCCAGTTTGGTTTGGTAACATTATGTGAATTTCATCTCAATAAACACACACACACATACTCTCACACACTCCAGCATCACAAGTATAAGAACAAATTTTGGAATATGACACAGATCTGAGTTTTTATTTGTTTGTTTGTTTTATAAATCTAGTATATTTATACAATAGAATACCATTCTTCAGCCATAAAAAGGAATGGACTACTGATACATTCTACAACATGGATCAATCTCAAAGACATAATGCTGAGTGAAAGAAGCCTGGTATGAAAGGCCATGCATTGTGTGATTCCATGTAGACGAAATGTCCAGGAAACCTAAATCTAATAGAAATCAGTTGCTGCCTAGGGGTAGAGCGGGGGTAGGGATTAACTGTAAATGGTCAAGAGGGAGATTGTGAGAGATGGAAATGTTCCAGAAGTGGACTGTGGTGATGGCTGCACAACTCTCTAAATTGAGGGACTCTCCCCTGCTTATTCTCGTAGCCTCATGTGTCAGTGCTGCATTCCACTGGATGTGTCCCAAATGACCCTGAGCTTTCAGGCCTATGCTCAGGCTATTCCTTCTGTCTGGAAAATCACTCCTACTACTCTCTACCTATGACAGCATTATTCATACTCCATGGCCCAGAATCAATCTTCTTACGTACTCTCATTGAATGTTCTTGCACATCCCTGAAAATGTTCTTCACTCTAATTCTTCAGCTGTGTCTATGCATGGCTGTCCCCTCGCCACTGGACAATGAGCTCCTGCGGGGCAGGGACCAGATCTTATTCTTCTACAGCACCTTCATTAAGCAGCCAACAAACACATGGAAGCCTTTTGAATGCAGGTGCTTGGCCAAGGAGGACTCAAATCCAGAGTCGCAGCCTGTGACCAGGACAGCTTTGCTGCCAACCGGGTCCACCTCACCAGCATATGTCTGGCTCACTGGGATACAGGAGGCAGAGCAAAACAACAGTGGACGTCTTGCTCCATATTCTCTGTCATACATACTTAGGGTGTTTCCTGGAAGCTGTGACAGGAGTCTGGAGAGGCGGGTGGCCAGCATCATGGCAACAAGCAATAGAATGGCCCACTTCCTCCTGGTGGTTCGGCTCTCTGGCTCTCTCTTGCCTCTGCCACCTGGAGGTGACTGCCCACTTAGGGTGTGCGCCCAGAACTGAGTTTAAATTCCAGCCCTGCTAATTTCTAGCTGTAAGGCCTAAAGCCCATCACCTAACTTCTAAGAGGCTCAGTGTCCCATCTGAGTAGTAACCTGCTTCATAGAGCAGCAGTCATGATTCACTGAAATAATGCAAGTTAAGTGTGTTTCACCATGTCACATGTACAACATCTGACAGTAAGCTTTAAATAAGTCTTACTGCTAATATTATTATCTATACTCCTCACACAGACAACTACGAATTTATGCAACTAATTTTATTTTAGCTCTCAGATATTTTAGGCTAGACCTGATTTATTAATAGTTTAATTTACGCTAATTTGCTTTTTTTGGCTAAGTTTTGCCATGAACAAAGATTTTCACATAATAAAGAACTTGGTTGAAATTAAAAAGAAATGTAAACTCTAGGTCCACAAAAGTATGAGCTACAACTACTCCAGTTCAGGCCCATAGCAAAATCACTAAGTGATCACAATGCTCTATCCTAGATATAGCCTCAGAATCCTTCTATCCTTCTCAACACAGCATGCTAAGAAGGTGATTAGTTGGTCAGTGTTGGGATGCAAGATGACACAAATTTGCCATCTCTTTCTATGATAATTTGTTCCTCTTGGAGAGGTACATGTGACCAAGACATCTTAATGCATAGCATATGTTTAGTTCCTTAAGTCCTTTGTAAAGACCAGAAAATCAATACAGAAATTCCTCATTTTTACTATTGTGTTTAGAAGGAATCTAACATAAACTCTTAACATTTGATACATACATATTTAAACAAAGAAAAGAAAAGAAAGGGGAGGAAAGGAAGGAAGGGAGGGAGGGAGGAGAGAGAAAAAAGGAAGGGAAGAAAATATACTATGGTTTTATAGTGTAATATTAATACTTGACATTCTAATGATGCTCTACAGTATTCAAGGGTACACTTGATCTTCACTGGCAAATAGGTGAATATTGCTATCTCATATCTTCAGAAACAAAGGCTTGGAAGATCAAATGACTTAAGGTCCTGTAATTACCCATTCATGCAGTGTATTAATATTCTAGGGCTACCATAATAAAGTATCACAAATTGAGTGACATAAAAAAATAGACATTTACTGTCTCACAGTCCGGGGGCTAAAAGTTCAAGATCAAGATGTTGGCAACACTATGTTCCCTCTCAAAGTGCTAAGGAAGGATCTGTTCCTGGTCTCTCTCCTAGCTTCTGGTAGTTCTTTGGCTTGAAACACCATCACTCCAGTCTTCACATGATGAGTGTGTGTCTATGTGCCTGTGTCCAAACTGCCCCTTTTTTTTTCTTTCTTTTTTTTTTTCTTGAGACAGAGTCTCACTTTGTTGCCCAGGCTAGAGTGAGTACCGTGGCATCAGTCTAGCTCACAACAACCTCAAACTCCTGGGCTCAAGCAATCCTGCTGCCTTAGCCTCCCAAGTAGCTGGGACTACAGGCATGCGCCACCATGCCCGGCTCATTTTTTCTATATATATTAGTTGGTCAATTAATTTCTTTCTATTTATAGTAGAGATGGGGTCTCACTCTTGCTCAGGCTGGTTTCAAACTCCTGACCTTGAGCAATCCACCCGCCTCGGCCTCCTAGAGTGCTAAGATTACAGGCATGAGTCACCGTGCCCGGCCCAAACTGCCCCTTTTAATAAAGACACTAGTCATAGTAGATTAGGGGCTCACTCTATTCCAATATGACCTCTTCTTAACTAATTACATCTTCAATGGCCCCATTCCCAAAAGAGATCACATTCTGAGATACTGAGGATTAGAACTTCAACATGAATTTTGAGGGGCACAATTCAGCCCATAACATGAGGAATCAAGGCCAGGCTTTCTGTACCTGTGTGTGGAGCATAGTTTGAGACTGAGGGTTCAATCTTTGGGCCTCTCTTAAAGGCAAGAATCCCATTATTTGCTAAAATATAGCCTTTTAAATAAAATTCTTCTTTCAGAAAAACATCCTATAGCTCTTCATATCAAAAATCAATTATGAGGGCCGGGCACCGTGGCTCACGCCTGTAATCCTAGCACTCTGGGAGGCTGAGGCGGGCGGATTGCTCAAGGTCAGGAGTTTGAAACCAGCCTGAGCGAGACCCCGTCTCTACCAAAAATAGAAAGAAATTAATTGAACAACTAAAAATATATATACAAAAAAAAATTAGCCGGGCATGGTGGCGCATGCCTGTAGTCCCAGCTACTCGGGAGGCTGAGGCAGTAGGATCGCTGAGCCCCGGAGATTGAGGTTGCTGTGAGCCAGGCTGACGCCACGGCACTCACTCTAGCCTGGGCAACAAAGTGAGACTCTGTCTCAAAAAAAAAAAAAAAGGGCCGGGCGCGGTGGCTCACGCCTGTAATCCTAGCTCTCTGGGAGGCCGAGGCGGGCGGATTGCTTGAGGTCAGGAGTTCGGAAAAAAAAAAAAAAAATCAATTATGAGATTTTTTTTCCCCACTCATTAACCTAGTATAATACCTAAATATCATGCATTTGACAACCTTAGGAAGTTCTGAATTAAAATACTAAAATTTCAATGGAAGCTGCACACATAAAACCAAAAGCACATGGAAGACCAAGAGAATCTATGACAACTTATTCATATTATATTTAAAAATGCTATTATAAATTTTGAATTCATTAAAAAAAAAATCACATAGCCCTTTCTTCATTAGTGCCAAAGGGTTATGTCTGCTATTTTTATCCCTGCCAGAAATCATCAATGGGCTGGAATAATGTAGTACTGGTAACATAAGCCTACATTTCCATGTTTAATTAAAATTCTAACTGACCCAGAGCCAGATTTTCTTTTGCACCAGAGCCTATGGAAGCTCCACAGTGGAAGCAGCCTTGGAAACTACAGCATCCCTGGAATGAAAGAGCAGGCTGGAAGCAGGGGACTTTGCACTGAACCAGGAGGACATCGCCAGTTTTAGAAAAAGACCCAGGAGGGATGTCAGCATGGCCACTCCTCTGCTCCCACCTTGTCCTTACTTTCCCCATCTCTCCCAGGCCACAGATCAGCCTTGGTGGGGATCATGACTGCCATTCCTCAAGATCCTGTTTGTTTTGATTCATCACCCAGTGGGACCACAGGCTCTTCTTCCTAACTCTTACATTTCTTTGGAAGGCACACTATTGTGAGTTATAGTATTCACCATTATCATTTGATAATACAATACTCATTAACATTTATTGAGCTCTCACTCTATAACTCAATTCCTACAACCTTAAATAGCATAATGCAGACTGCTATCTACCTATATACCCTCCACTTTACTCAGGGATAGAGCCCTGGTAGTGACCTGTGCCCATTGCTGCCCAGTTCAAAGACTACATTTTTTAGCTTCCTTTGCAGCTAGCTGTGATGTAGCTGTAGCTAATGATATCCTGCGTGAAACTGCCAGAGTTTCAAAGTAAGGAGACTTGTATTTTTCTCTCCTTCCCTCTAACTAAAATAAGCATGTAAATGTTGAAGCTCCAGTAACCATCCTGGCCCATGAGGTGCCCTTGGAAATGTAAATCATACTTAGGAGGGCTGCATGCAGGCATGAGCCTACTTGGCTGCCATGTGGCCCTGCCACACCAGAAGTACGTGTGTGGCCTAAATCCCAGCTTTATGTGAGAGAATAATAAAAGCCTATCTTTTTAAAGCCACAGCTTTTTGGAGTTTTCTATCACATACAGAAATGATCTTAATACCAAGTATTTATTATTATAGAACTATTTTTATTCTCATTTTACAGATGAGGAAACTGGGGTTCAGAAAAATTAAGTGACTTCTTCAAGGCCAAAAATCTAAGTGGCAATGCTAGAATACAATCTGACTTCAGATCTTGTACCCTTAATGTTGCCAACATTTAAATATTTTCTAAAAAGCCCCTTTCCAATGCTGAAAACACTTGAGTCAAGTTTAACTCTTCCCTCTCCATAGCTCCTGTCTCCTCCCATATTTAATTGCCAAGCACTGTGGGTTCTGCCTCCAGGGTCCTAGGATCTATTAATATTTCCCTTCCCACTGTTCCTTTGCCATGGAGAAACCTGTGTGTCTGGCTAACAGCAGGGGGAGAATCGCTCAGCTTGGAAAAGGTATGCCCTGGGCAGTAGGGAAGGTAGAGTCGTTTACACGGCAAAGTAAGGTGAGTCTGCACTCCAGGCATTGCTCTGCTTAACTCCTTTTGAGGCAGCGATGCTGTTGCTGTTGAGAAGGGAGTGGAAGAGAATATGTGTGTGTGCATGTGCGGCCTGGACTGTGGAAGTCAGTGAAGTCTAAATAAAAAGTGGACAATAGATTAAAATAGTGCATAGGTGTCACGGATAAGAAAGTCATTGCCATCTTCAGAAAGCCATTTCAGAATAATGGCATGGACCAAATGCAAAGGGTAATAAAAATAATCACTACTGTTGGTTAAGCATGAACTCTGAAGTAAGTATTCTCAGGTTCAAATCCCAGAAGTTAAATATCTTTCCCAAGATTGCACAGCCAGTAAGTGACAAAGCTGGAGGCATACCCATACCACTGCTCTTCCACAGCTGCCTCTACCTGATGATGATCCAGGTGGGATTTTGGGGAAGGGAGGACATGTGAGCCACCATCCCTGCACAGACCTCCACAAAGGAAATGCAGAGCTTACCATCACTTCCATTTATTTCAGTTGCAGACTCTTTTTGATTTACATTATTAAAATAAAGTATAATTTTTTAAAAAACAGAAAGAAAAGCCAACATGGAGAAAAAGGTTTGTAACATCGTTTAAACAAATCCATAGCACAGCCACAGAAGCCAGCTAACATAATGTGCCATGAACACTAATGTAAAATTTATGACATATGCCACAGATCTGGTTTCTCACGAGATCTAAACCCAGTATCTGTCAGGAAATAAACAGAATATGCTGACTACAGTCTGGATTACCCACTTTACTATGCCTTTTTCTTATCTTGAATGAAGCTAACACCCTCATTTCTCTTGCACTGCCATGGTCCTAGGAAGACAATATAGTATATTCTGAGTATATGTGGATACTGCACCCTGTTTCAAATTTCAAGTCACATCCAACCACCTCTTGGTTTACACCATGAGAAAATCATATTTTATTGGCTGAATTTATAAGTAGGGTATAAGTGAGATCAAATCGGGTCCTTGGTGTCTTTAGATGATCTATTAGGTAATCTAAATCAGACACTCTTCAGGGAGGTATAACCTTGAAACTTATAGCTTTATTTGTTCTTCTCATGAAGGGAAAAACAAAAATCCCAATTTTTCAAGATGAGAAAGGAGTTAGGTAGCATTTATAAGTATATTGATCAATATATGTTAAGAAAGGAGAGGAGAACTGGGGAGGTTTTAACTTAATTTATTTATTTTTTTATTTTGAGCTTCTCCATGAGTTTTTATTAATTCACTAATTCCCTGTAGCTCAAGAAATGCTAATTAATTCAAGAAGCCATAATAGCTAATCATTGGCTAAATAAATCTAAAATGGAGAGAGTCTGTCACTGGAGATACCACTTCTCATTTTAATTAAAATTACCAATTTGTGAAGTAATGTAAATAAAGGTTATTGTGTCCTTCTACTAGGAAGTATTAACCCTTTGCATGGCCTCCTGAGAATCCAATAAGACTTAAAAAGCCAAGAATATTTGTGGAACTTAATCCATCACTGAGTTAAGATGTTTATCGTTGCAAGTGTGTTGTTCATTGATACTATAAAACCATGTGGAATTAAGCAGCCTTGAAAACAAAATGGAGAGAGGCAAAGAGCTGAGAATCGCTGCCTTGAGGGAAATGCAATCAATGTCAAGGAAACAACCACCCCAAAATGGTTAGTTTTATCAACATTCAGGCCTACAGCGAAAGCAAATGTTCCAGATCTGAGTTCTAATTTTTTAGAAATAAATATATGCAAATGCCCATTAGTTTTAGTCGTTTGTATGCCTCAGAGTGCTCTCATCTGGTTAACATTCAGTGCAACGGCTTATACCCATTTGAGTGTCATTTGGAGGAACAGGAAAGGCTGCCTTAACATTTCATGACTAAATGGCAGGGTTCAGCCATGATGCTCACTCTGAGAAATAGACAATGCCAACACACTAGCCCTTGATGGAGTGCAGGAAATGCTACCCCAAAATATGGCTCCTTGGCACACTGAGTATTTAAAGCTGAAAGACATTAAGAAAACCACAGAAGCAGAAAGGCCTCTCTGACTTTTTCCCTCCCCCTCTCTCTTGAAAACTTTCATGTGACAGGTGTCCTGTCTTATACCCAGAGGGAAAGAATGTTACACAGAGAGTCGGAGAGGCAACTGAGGCCTTGCTAAGTTTTTCCCAGTTTGTTACCATTAGATCACACCCCTTTTTTTGTCCAATCATATTTCTGCACAACTGTCCACTCTTTATCAAACCTAAGCATAAAAATAATTTTCCCTAAGTTTTTGGGTCTTCATTTCTGAAGGCTCTCATGTCACATATAATTTATATTAAATAAATTTATTGTGTTTTTCACTTGTTAATCTGTCTTTTGTTATAGGAGTGTCAGCCCATAAACCTTGCAATGGGTGAAGAAAAGATATTACTTTTTCTCCCCTACACTGTCCAAGTCAGCCACCTCGAGAAAGCACAGGTTTGCTGGTAGGGGTGGGGGAGTGCAGGCGGGACAGGAGTTGAAAAATAAACTAAAAAAAAAAAGAAAAAGAAAGCACAATTTATGTGTGAATGAACCACATAGTTCAAGTCACCATTATATCCAAAGCTGAGCAGCTGTGATGCCCTTGGTGGAATGGCCATTGACCAAAGGAAATCCATCTTTATTGTTTCACTAATCAGCTCAAGAGCCATTGATGCTGAAGTCTAAATCTAATTTCTAATAAAAGCCCCAAAGTTTTAGAGGCAAAATGAAAAAGTATAGCTCACAAATACCTTTTGGGCAATGGTTGGGAAAGTATTTTTGTAGTTTCTTCCAAAGATCTGAAATTAGTTTCAATGTAAAAAAAAAAAAAGTGACATCATTAGGACCAAAGTGAAGCTGGCAAAATGAAAATTATTTTTATCTTATCAAAAGGCTACTTCAGATTGGATGGAGCCTCCAGACAAAGCAGAAGCCTGGCCGGTACTTGAACCAGATAAACTTGTTATGCAAATAGCTTTAGTCATAGGGGAAAGGGCTGATAATGAAATCACTACAAAGCCAACCACACATTATAGAGGTGACACAAAAACATCAGGCAGGGTCCTAGCATATGGATAAAAAGCAGTGAAGAATTTATGTGAACATCGTGTTTAATTTATCATTACTAAGCTGTCAGGAGTCATGCTTTGACAAATGCATAACAAACACATATAAATGAGTCAATTATCACTAACGACCAAAGGTTCAGAAACAAACAGGCTTATGAGTTTTTTTAAACCCCCAAACAGGTTTACTAATAGAATTTTAGTCTTTTGACCTTTTTTAAAATCTCTCCTACTGTCCCCAAATTAAAGAAGTTGGAAAAAAATCCGAAAAACACTAACCCACATCCCAGGGCTCATGCTTTTCTCCTTGGCCCTCCGCATATGTATGTGCAAGCGCACACACACACACCCGTACCCTGTCTACACAGCTGTAATCACTAGATTGCAGCCAGATCAAATCGTTCAGACCCCTGTAGAAGCCAATGAGAAGTCATACAGGTCTTTTGGTGAATAGGGACCAGCATGGACTAAGAAAGACTTAAAGTACTGAACTGACTCTGCTATGGTTCAGCAGCCACGTGAGGACAGGGTATTAAAGGTTTTAAAGCTGCTAAGGAATTTCTAGTTCTATCTATTCTTTAGAGAGAAAGAGTTAGATTTACTTTAATACAATGCACTGTGTCTTGATCTGCAAAGGGAATTGAAGCAATTATCTGAATAATTCAGGTTAGAAACACTTTTCCTAAAATTACCAGATAATCATCTTCCCCACCTCAGTCCTTCCAATAATGAAAAGTTTATAATCTGAAAGTCTTAATCCTCCGTCCTTCTTTCCCTTCCCTCAAATACAAGCAAGATAAGTATAAAAGCAAACTAAGGCTCTCTCTTTAAATAGATATTGCAAACCCAGTGAGTATCATTGTTTATATTTAATTAGAGATTTGAATAAATAATGAAATAGTGTTTGATCAAATTGCATTTGGCAAACTGAGTGATGGCCGACTAGGGTAGGCAGTCTCACGTAGAGAACCAAAGGATATTATTTGGGAATGGTGGGCAGGTTTCTATTTAAAAATATAAAATATAATAATCAGTCTCTAATCTTGAAAAATATTCTGAAAACTATTACAGAAGGAGAATTCATGGTTAAAGAATCTAAGATGTCATGGGGAAAACAGGATGGGGGGGGCTAAGGTCAAGAAAGAATCTATGAACACTTATAATATATAATTTTTTCACTAATAAAAACTAATAAAGACAACTCATTAAACAAAGAGATGATTAATGACATATTTCCATATCTAAAATTAATAATAAAGCACACAATCACTTAATTTCTATTTACCTTCCTTGGTTCATTAGAAACTTTCCAGTCTCTCCCTCCCCTACAATTGCAACAAGATGCTTTTTGCTTTGCTCCTGATAGTATGCATACTCAAAGGTATTGTTTTCTGTGTTTAGCCCTCCATTCTAGTATTGAAGACCTTTCCAAGTCTAAAGCAACTGAAAATGCATCTGGAATTCTCAGAGTTGGGGAAAACATAGCAGATTTGAATTGGCATATAATAGGATTTGCCATAAGGAGATATCAATGGTAGGAAGGAATTTCTATACAGTTGACGCTTGAACAACATGGGTTTGAACTGTGCAGGTCCACTTATGTGTGGACTTTTTCTGCCTCTGCCACCCCTGAGACAGCAAAACCAACCCCTCCTTTTCCTCTTCCTCAGCCTACTCAACAAGAAGATTAGGATAAGGACCTTTATCATGATCCACTTCCACTTAATGAATGATAAATATATTCTTTCTTCCTTATGTTTTTCTTAATAACATTTCCCCTTCTCTAGTTTACTTTATTATAAGAATATAGTATTAATATATAGAACATATAAGATATCGTAACAGAGGGAATAACCTGAAAAAGGGCAAAATGTTTTGTAAGTTGTCTCTTTGAAATTGCCTCTGCCACTCTTTTTGGGAAGTAAAATCTGCCTCCCTGCCTGCGGCCAGTAATCAGAGGGGCAGGGGCATATCCTTTGTTCTTTGTACCACAGAAGATGGCTCAAAGAAATTGTCTGGACAGAGGTCATGAGATTATCTTCACCCCAGATGCTACAGTTAAACAGCAAAGCCTGAAGCTGAAAATAGCCTTTAAAAGCTCTGTATTTCTGATTATAGACAGGACTATGGTATTTTAAGAAGAGAGTCTGTCATCCCCCTCATTTGCCAGTAAATTAATAAACTTCTCCTTCCTTTTCCTCAAACCATTTGTCCTCATTCTTCTGATGTGACCTTAGGGACAAGTGCCAAACTTTTGGTAACAATATGTGTTAACTGACTGTTTACATTATCAGTAAGGCTTCCAGGCACTAGGCTAACAGTAGTTATGTTTTTGGGGAATCAAAAGTTATCAATGGGCCGGGCGCTGTGGCTCACGCCTGTAATCCTAGCTCTTGGGAGGCCGAGGCGGGCGGATTGCTCAAGGTCAGGAGTTCAAAACCAGCCTGAGCAAGAGCGAGACCCCGTCTCTACTATAAACACAAAGAAATTAATTGGCCAACTGATATATATATAAAAAAAATTAGCCAGGCATAGTGGCGCATGCCTGTAGTCCCAGCTACTCAGGAGGCTGAGGCAGAAGGATCACTCGAGCCCAGGAGTTTGAGGTTGCTGTGAGCTAGGCTGACGCCACAGCACTCACTCTAGCCTGGACAACAAAGTGAGACTCTGTCTCAAAAAAAAAAAAAAAGTTATAAATGATTTTGGACTGTGCAGGTAGTTGGTGCCTTTAACCCCTGCGTTGTTCAAATGTAAATTGTAGTGTATTTTAGGGGTGAGGGGAAACTTCCCCTTTCCCCTGAAAGTTCTCTGAAACTCATCATTAAGGCGGATTAATAAGATAAAGATTTATTTACCATGTGCATGGGGAGAATCACAGAATGATTACTCAATATCCCAATAAACTTGAGATATTTTTGTACCTGTCCTTTTGGAGGGGAGTGGGAGATGAGGAGTATAGGCAATTTGGTTTAGGGACAACAAATGGTGCTAGGGAGGACAAATAAATGGGGGAAACAGATTGACTTGATTCTCTTTGCAAATTAAATTAACCCAAGAGACAGGGATTATATTTAAATTATTTGGGTCAGGTCTGGTTGTATCCTTGATCTTCTTTCCTGAAATATATTGAGATAACAGGGAGAGGAAGGGAAGTCAATTGCCCCTTTGATCTTTTGATTGGTCAGTCTGGTTTATGCAGACAAAGGGAAAACTTCCTCCAATACGTTTTGATCTTGAATGGCCTTTAATTAAAGATATTCTTTTTTTTTTTTTTTTTGAGACAGAGTCTCACTTTGTTGCCCAGGCTAGAGTGAGTGCCGTGGCGTCAGCCTAGCTCACAGCAACCTCAAACTCCTGGGCTCGAGCGATCCTTCTGCCTCAGCCTCCCGAGTAGCTGGGACTACAGGCATGAGCCACCATGCCCGGCTAATTTTTTTTATATATATATATATCAGTTGGCCAATTAATTTCTTTCTATAGTAGAGACGGGGTCTCGCTCTTGCTCAGGCTGGTTTTGAACTCCTGACCTTGAGCAATCCGCCCGCCTCGGCCTCCCAAGAGCTAGGATTACAGGCGTGAGCCACCGCGCCCGGCCTAAAGATATTCTTTATACAAGAGGTAATTAAAGATATTCTTTATACCAAGGAGTCATATTTTGAGCTTCTTCCATTTGTAACCCTAAAAGTTCAAACTCTGTCATCAATAATATACCTTTACTCTCAAATCCATCCAAGCAATACTGTGATTGGTTTAAGAACACAAACGTACTCTTGAAAAAGTATACATAAGCCAAACTATTGTGAGTCAAATCACATTTTAGAGGCATCAGGATAGCTTGGTATGGGAATGTGTATTAGTGAATATATAATGGCTTTTTCTAGGCCAACAGCTTAGACAAGGTCAATCAAGGGTATCTGTGTGTAGCAATGAAATGAAACGGTAAAATCTTTGAATACAATCTTTGTCAGCAAAATCACTGGAACCTTAGTTCTCAGATTTCTTTCCCTGGGCAGTCTGAAATGTAGTGCCTAGTTACCAGGGTATCTTCAGCTTTTCATTTCCCTCTACCTCCTCCTTTGGGTCCCAAACCTCAGGAAGTGGCTTTTTCTTCTCTTATGTGAGCATCATTCCTCCTGCAAATATCTACTTTTCCTCTCAACATGGCCTGACACTATCACCTTTGACTTATGGCTGCTCCTGGTGCATTCTGCAATCAGGGCAAAAATGTCAAAGTGGGCTTGCAGGGTCAAAGAGATGCCTCCATCTCCTGGCCTTCAATTTCATGGTCACATTCCAACATAACCTTTCTTAGTAGAGTTCTTTGAGTTCTTCTCCACTTCCCTTTCCTGAGGAATGTGGCACAAGTCCAGGAGGGAATGGACAAGAAAATAATTTCAGGGACCCTGAACTATGCTTCATTTGAAATGAAAATGAAATACAGGTTCACAGATCTTAATACAAATGCATTAGGGCCAAATACATTTTGGAGGTCAGAATTATATCAAATTTTAGAAAAGTAAATTGGTGCATTTACTGTATGTTATGTAATATCCCCATCAGAATCAAGGGAAGTACACTAATCAAACAGTAATATATCTGTAGCAAAACACATGAATATTCACATTAAGTAAGATAAATAACAACTATAAATAGCTTCACATCAGTTCAAGTCATGTGTTACCACCAAATCAGTTCATGTAAGGTCAAGTCTTGCTGCTAAATTACTCAACTATAAAAGAATTTTTATTTTTCAGAGATCTTTGGATTTTGGAATTGTCGATAAGGGATTGTTGATCTGTATTATGACTGATTAAAGAAGATAATTGAGAGACTCAGTTGCTTCATTGCCTGACTTCTTTGTGGAAGCTGGGTCTGCACAGAGGTATAAATTAGAAAAATATGTGTTGACCCTTCCCTACCTCCTGATTATCAGCTATTTTGGTCAGTTCTTGAGGATTACCAGCACTCCTCCCCTGACTGCTGAACACTTTCTTTGATATACTAGATGCTGGGGGCACCTCTTCCCAGCTCCTGTGCCTGGGGATAGTTTGTAATTCCTGGTCTAGATTTCTGCCCCCACAGTTCACCAGGTCCCTGGCTTGGGGCCTTGTAACCCCCTCCAACAGACTAAGCATCTTCCCCAGATTTTGGACCAGTGTAGTTCTCTGCCAGGGGCCAGGCCGAAGCCCATGATCCCAGCACTGAGCCACCCTGTTGGTTTTGCTGTTGGTTCTGCTGTCGGTTCTGCTCCTGTCTTATTCTTGTTAAATCTTGCCTTGTGGCATAGCTCTCACCAGGTATGCCACATTATTGGCTATGTTTTCATCTTATTCTCTAAACCTCAACCCTTGGCTTGGGCACTTCATCTTGGTGCCCCAGGCCTGAGATCCTACTTTTCCCCACAATCATCTTTGAAAATTAAGCTCTGTTGCCACACCACAGATCTGTTGTCAAAACTGCAAGGGGGTTTTGGTCTAGGTCTCATTGCTTGTCGCACAAAGATCTAATTATTGAGACAATGAGGATTGCCAAGAAAGAAAGAAATTTTTTAATACGTCAGATGTCTTGTCCAGAGAATGGGAGAAGTAGCCTCAAATCTGTCTCTCTGACTAATGGAGATCATGGGCTTTTAAAGGAGGGGCCATGTGCCTTGGGGCAGGTCGTAGTATAACTAATAAGGGGCTATGTGCTTAGAGGACAGGTTGTGGGGGATGGTGAATTTTGGCATCAGGAGGTCTGCACTGGGACCTTCAGAATCTCAACTCCTTTGTCCTGTTGAAAATCCATCATTTCTAGGAAGAAAAACTCAAAAAATTAGTAGTTAATTAAGGAGAGGATTATAAAAAATATAGGGGTCATTTAAATTTATTTATGGAGCCAGTTACAATTCCCTTTTTAGTTTATTCTTTAATCTTATGTATCATAAGATTAAAGATTAAAGATTACCTGGCTGTTTTCTGCTGAAATGGAGATGGCTGGGGTTTGACGAAGAACAAAAGTGTTGGGCCTATAACTGAAACTTTTTAATATATATTGTTGAATTGCCACCCTCTTTCCACTAACGTAGCAAAAATAGTTCAAAAGAAATATCCATTTCCCTCTGGGATCTCTCTTGGGAAATATTGGCCCAGTGTCCCCCAGATGGAATTTTTATCCAAAATTTATTTCATAAAATAATTTCCCTAATTATTTTATGAAAACATTAGGGAACTAGCTTAATGGGCATCTTTTGACTTGTTATGGACTGAAAAGTAGGCAGTAAGGATTTCCACTAAGAAAGTGTCTCCCATTGTTCAGCTGTTTAGACAATCACAGGTCCAAGGGGTTATTTTCCATTGACCCCACAGACAAAAACATACTCAGAGGAGCACCAGCAGTATTTGCTCCTATTTGCCTGTCCCTTTGAGAGCTGGCATGTAATTAATTTCCCCAGACCTTGGGGAAACATTATTTGCTAGCATACTGTTGCACAAATAGGGGTCCCCTATTGGGACCAATTGGAGGGAGGGGATTAAGGCCAATTGGTTGGACAATTGTTGGGCTGTTCTTTTGGCCTTCAAGTCTGCCACAGACAGTTCTCTGATGTCCCCAGTAGTGCATGATGGCTACCTCCATGGGCAGTAAAAATGGCTTTTAATAACTCAAGAATTTGTGATCCATATTTAATTTTCTTGTTTTTAGAGGTAAGGTACCCTTATTTTTCCTTAATAGTTTCATAAACATGTACCACCATCAAGGCATTTTTTTTTTTTTTTTTTTTGAGACAGAGTCTTGCTTTGTTGCCCAGGCTACAGTGAGTGCCGTGGTGTCAGCCTAGCTCACAGCAACCTCAATCTCCTGGGCCCAAGGGATCCTGCTGCCTCAGCCTTCTGAGTAGCTGGGACTACAGGCACGTGCCACCATGCCTGGCTAATTTTTCTATATATATATTAGTTGTCCAATTAATTTCTTTCGATTTATAGTGGAGACAGGGTCTCTCTCTTGGTCAGGCTGGTTTCGAACTCCTGACCTCAAGCAACCTGCCCACCTCGGTCTCCCAGAGTGCTAGGATTACAGGCGTGAGGCACTGCACCCCGTCTTCAAGGCATATTTAGAATTAGTCTAGTTAGTTAATTTATTTTTCTGGACAGATATCCTGGGGAGTAGGGCTTGTGGCTCAATTATCTGTTGGCCAATAACCACAGTATACCTAGCTTTGTCTTGTCCCTGGTTCCAAATGGCTATTTTCATCTATAAAGAGCTCCTCATCTGGGTCTAACACAGGCTGCACAATCAAATTTGGGAGACTAGAACACACTTGATCAATAATCTGAATGTAATCATAGAAATGGGAACTAGAGTCCATAGGCAGCAAGGCAGCTAGATTTAAAGTGGACATCACCTTTCTAGTTACATTAGGATTATCTCACAAAGCAGCTTGATATATATCCATTTAGCTACTGGCCATTAACCAAAAGCCTCCCTTTTGTTCTAGAAGAGGAATTATATAAATACATGGTATAAACAGTCACCAGTTGCCTAAGGGTAATCTTCTCAGCTGCCTGTAAAATATCATAAGTAGCAGCCACTATTCTCAGATAAATGGGCCATCCTTTTGTTACCACATCTAATTGTTTAGACAAATAAGGTACAGGTCATTAATGATTAGGTCCTGAGTCTAATTTCTTGTCTTTCTTGATTGAACAAATCAGAAGGCTTATATAAGTCTGAGGGGTCTGATTCAGGAGCAGTCATTAATTTTTTAATACTCGAGAAAGCCTTGTGGCATTCCCTGGTTCAAGTAAGTAGGCCCACTCTCCGTTTAAGGATTTATTGGGAGGTTTTGCTATTAGCCTGAAGTTAGGAATCTAAATCTAGCAAAACCCAGCCATATCCAAGAATCTTTGCAACTGTTTGTGGGTGGTAGGGACTGTTTATTTAATTTATACCATCTCTCCAATCTGGGAGGAGGTTCTAAATTCCAAAAGACAATTCAAATTCCACGTATTTGACAGTGGGAAGTGAAATCTGAGCTTTATTCTGAGATGCTTTTTTTGAGACAGTCTCACTTTGTTGCTCAGGCTAGAGTGAGTGCCATAGCATTAGCCTAGCTCACAGCAACCTCAATCTCCTGGGCTCAAGTGATCCTTCTGTCTCAGCCTCCCGAGTAGCTGGGACTACAGGCATGAGCCACCATGTCCGGCTAATTTTTTTGGTATATATATTTTTAGTTGGTCAATTAACTTCTTTCTACTTTTGTTAGAGACTGGGGGAGGGGTGGTCTTGCTCAGGCTGGTTTCGAACTCCTGACCTTGAGTGATCCACCCACCTCAACCTCCCAGAGTGCTAGGATTACAGACGTGAGCCACCATGACGGCCTGAGATGCTTTATATCCATTGTCAGTAACTTAATATAATTACAGCATGTTGTCTTGATTTAGCGTTAAGCAATGGGGGTATCATCTATATATTATAAAATCATTTCTTCACCTAAAGCTACTTTCCTCAAATCCCTGGCCAGAATTCTTTCAAAGATTGTTGGGAAGTTTTTAAACCCCTGAGGAAGGACAGTCTAGCAGTACTAGCATTTAGCTTTAGACTTTAATTCTTCCCATTTAAAAGCAAATAGTTCTTGGGATTTAGGAGGAAAAGGAATATAAAAGAAAGTGTCTTTTAAATCTATTGCTGAAAACCAAGCAAAATTTTTAGATAAAGTAGTAAGGAGATGAATATACCCCATTATTTAGTTTATTGCCCTTATGTATCAAACAAATCAGTAGGCATGTCTAACTTCCCTTCCCTTCATGGCTAGGAGCTCAGTTTTAAGGTTTGTTTGTTTGTTTGTTCTCCTTGGCCAAGAGAGGGTCTATATGGTGGGAAGGTGGGTACAGGGGGTGCCTAGATTATATTCCTGCCTTTTGGCCAAGTTTTGCCAGAGGCAGAATCAATGGCTAAACTTATTTTGTACCATCATTGCCAGGGTGGTGTGGTTACCTGTCCTGGCTTCATCCTGTCCCTCAGTGGGAACTTCATGGCCAAGGGACTTAAAGTCAAAGAGACTTCTAGCCAACTAAATGTTCTAGGTTGGATGAGAATGGAGGTAGACAGGCATTTATCAATTTTTACGATGTAAGAGAAAAAAAACAAATGTCAAAAGCAGGTTATAAAATTAATTTATCTATAAGTGTTGAGCTATTGTAATCTTGGATTTAGTTACAGATTTATAACAATTGGTTATATAAAACATAAACATTGCAAACCATTTAAGATAATGAATTTAGAGACTTACGGTACAACAATATTTTTTTGCAGCCACTTTAGGAATTTGTCCTAAGGTACTCAATACATTTTTTATTACATATCTATTTGCATAAACTTTATAACTGGGAATAACTATATTCAGGAAGCTCTGTCACTATGTATCTCGATATTCTCTCTGTAATTTTTTTTTAAGTCTATAGAAAGCAGGAAATTCTTTATGATTGGGTTGGATGTCTTGATGATGTGGCACCAAAAAACAAAGTCCCTCATTTTGCTGGCTATTTAGGCATCTGTGTGTCCATCCTTGATCTGGATAGGATCTGAACTAATTCCATCCCTTGAAATTGGCCCTTATAATCTCACATGTCCCTCCTCTTCCATGACAGTCCCTGGGCCTAGAGGGAGAATATTTGTAGTTTAACAGCAGGGCATTGGCAATGGAATAGTTTTTAAATTCTGGAGAAAGCAAGTAAACTGTGCTATTTACTTAATATTTATCTTGATTCTGGAAAACAAAGTAAAAAGAATCAGTAATGTTTTAAATAAGCAGTCATAAAAAAATATTTTAGTTCTTTGAGATCACCATATTGATGCTGAACTTTGTGCGGACACCCAGTCAATCAGCATATAGCTGACTGAACTTCGGTCCAGAACTCTTGGACTGAAGCGATCCTCCTGCCTCAGCATCCCGAGTAGCTGGGACTGCAGGTGAACACCACCACACCAAGCTCTTTTTCTTAAAGAAGCAAATCTTGGATCATATATGATTATAAACTGTTGAAGTTAAGTTTCCAGAAATGATTGAGATATTTTATGATTATCTATTACTTAAGATTGTAAATTACTGAGAAGAATCTGGAAACTATGGCATACAGAATACTTCTTACATACTTCTTACACAGTAAGAAGTAGATTTTATAGATTTATAAGATTTTTCATTTGCCAGTTTTTAAATAGTTTCTCCCCTACTTTAGGTAAGGGTGATTTCTTGATTACTTGTTTTATTGCCCTAAACAATTGCTGGTAAGCAACTCTAAATTTGCATTTTCAAAGACATGAAACCAGGTAGAAAATTTACACATCAAGGCACAGAACTTTTAGGGGTTTAGGTACAGAGAGGGAGATGCCCTTACATATGGCAATTTAAAAATATTTTTACAAAGAGTTAACTGTAGACATTTAATTTGATAGGTAGTCTTTTCTATTTAGCTTGTTTCTTAATTAGGCTACTGGCTTTAGGGTAGAGCCCCTTAAAGGAACAGGGTAAAGAAAGCATGTAATTTTAGCACCAGTACAGCCAGGAGGCAGAATACTTAGATCCCCATTACCATTTTAAGTTATTTTCTGTTAACCATTTTTATAGCCTATGAATATTAAATATACAACCAAAGTGATTAATTGTGTTCTCAACAAAGTCATTCAATATCTAGACAAATTTAATATCTAAACATATTTTCTTAAATAAAATTGGGGGAAAAGACAAGGAAAAGAATTTTAAAATATAGACCAAGATATAGTCACAAAATATAGTCTGAATTATTGCTTTTAAATTTTAAAAACCTATCAGAGTAATAAACGTAGTAATCTAGTAAGACTTGCTATTCTGACTTATGTAACATCTTTAAGTTTTATAAATACAGTAGAAGTTTTGGAACACATTTTGCTTAAAGATGTTAACTAATTATATATATATATATATATTTTTTTTTTTTTTTTTTTTTTTGAGACAGAGTCTCGATTTCTTGCCTAGGCTAGAGTGAGTGCCGTGGCGTCAGCCTAGCTCACAGCAACCTCAAACTCCTGGGCTTAAGCAATCCTACTGCCTCAGCCTCCCGAGTTGCTGGGACTACAGGCATGAGCCACCATGCCCGGCTAATTTTTTATATATATATATTAGTTGGCCAATTAATTTCTTTCTATTTTTATAGTAGAGACGGGGTCTCGCTCAGGCTGGTTTTGAACTCCTGACCTTGAGCAATCCGCCCGCCTCGGCCTCCCAGAGTGCTAGGATTACAAGCGTGAGCCACCGCGCCCGGCCTAATTATATATATTTTTTAAATGTCAACATCTTAAAATAAAATGTATTGACATGACATCACCTGACTATAGACTGAATAAACCTTTAACATCAATCCTTAGCATCTCAAATAATTGTAACAGAGGTAAATGTTAGTAAAAGGGCAATGAAATATTTTATAAGTTGTTTCTCTAAAACCTCCACCCTTTGGGGGAATTAAAACCTGCATTCCTTCCCTGAGGCCAAAGAAAAATGTTCTTTGCTGTTTGTTTTCTAGTATCTTAAACCACAGGAGGTGGCTTGACAAAATTGTCCCGATAAGGGTCATGATAAAGGTCAGGAGTTGGTGGTCACTGGAGATGAGCTCAATGGAAACCACCATTATAGTTAAAAAACAATAGCCCCAACCACCAAAAACACCCCTTTTAAAAAGCCCTGTTTTTCTGCTTAAAGGAGAATGGCAGTCTTTGTGATGCTAGTTCACTGCCCTCATTTGCCGTCAAATTAATAAACTTCGCTTTCCTTTTGGCAAATTAATAAGTTCTCTTTCCTTCTCCTCCAACCACTTGTCCTTGTTCTTCGTTCTCACTGATTTGGCTGTGGGGACAAGTACCAAACTTTCCATAACATAATGTCACAAAGTCATAATTTTTTTTATATAAGGATCAAGATCAAGTTATTTTAAAAGCATTCTAAATGGTCTCAAACAATTTTTCTACTTAAGTGTAAATTCAAGTACATGTAATATTTCCAAAGAGTAAGATTGTTTTGAGATTCTCTTTGGATTTTAAGAATAATTATTACACAAAAATTAACAGTTCAGGGATTTAAAAAAAATTTTTTTTAGGCAAGAAGCCTTTGCTATAGCAACACAATATATACATAACAGACTACCTTACAATCAGTACTCAGAACAAATCAAGAGTGAACCGGACCAAAGGGAAGCCTTCAATTTGATTTAAACAAATTTTGTGTGTCCCTGTCCATAAACAGTAAAGTCAAGGGGAGAAGCTGCATCAATTACTAGAATTAGGGGACTAAAACCAAAATATCTTTATAAACCTTTGGCCATATGGTTTCAGTTCTTATCCTATCATTTATTTAGAGTTTTATTTATTTTAATACCAATACTTATTTTTGTTTAGGCATGTCTACTTTTTATCTAAGCAAGAATCTTGAAGTTAAACACATGGGTAACTTTGTCATTAACTCAGGAGATTTAGCTGTTTTCATCATACCAACTTACCAAAAATCACACATAGATCATTTTGTTATGGCTGAGTTTATAGTGTTATAGCTTGTGTCAAACCTAACACCTTCAAATATGAAAATGACCACTAAATCCAGGCAAAAATGTATGCTGACAATTTTGAAGACATTTCTATTTTTCCAATAATTTTTTTAAAAAACAGCTTATTTACTAAAAATTATTAAATTCATGTGAACTTGAAAAGCCTTTAGGCTTATTTACTTAATTTGTGAGAGCTCCCTTTATTTATAAGTCAATTTTGCTACCAGGTAGACATAACATATATGTAGATACATAAAACACATCTAAACATATATGCACACACACAAAGTTTCAATAGCTTTCATCTCAGAACTCTAGCCATGAGATCTCCTAAAGTTCTATACAAATCTATATTCATTATGTTTCTATTCCTCTCTTTCCCTTTCTAACAGTGGGCACCCCTGCATCTCAGCCAGGTTGCCTCCAAGGACAGAGATGTCTTTTAATCTCCTAGACCTTAGAACAGAGATGTCTTTTCATCTCCCAGACCTTAGGATGGAGATGCCTTTTAACCTTTCAGGTCTTAGAACTTGCCACAAGAAGAACCACCAATTGAGGTATCTTTTAACCTCCCAGAGCTTGGAATGCTCTTGTTATACTATCAACAGCAAATTCTATGGAAAATATAATAGAGACAGAGAGTTTAACAGACTGTACACTTATATAATACACTCCAATACTGATAAATGCTCAATATAAAGAGAAATTAAGAGGTTCTAAATGAATGAACTGCAGTTCAACTAATAAGCCCTGTGAGTGCTCAATCAAAATAGGTTAGCTCCCACTCTCACAAACAGCTGGGGGCTTATCTAAGCCCAAACAAATAGGAATTCCCTAAATTCTCCAAATAGAGAGGAGCATCCCCCATTGTGCAGTACCTTTAAATAGCATTCCCCCGGCCAGGCCTGTAATCCTAGCACTCTGGGAGGCCAAGGCAGGCGGATTGCTCAAGGTCAGGAGTTCGAAGGAAACCAGCCTGAGCAAGAGCAAGACCCCGTCTCTACCATAAATAAAAAGAAATTAATTGGACAACTAATATATATAGAAAAAATTAGCCAGGCATGGTTGCGCATGCCTGTAGTCCCAGCTACTCAGGAGGTTGAGGCAGCAGGATTGCTTGAGCCCAGGAGTTTGAGGTTGCTGTGAGCTAGGCTGGCGCCACAGCACTCACTCTAGCCTGGGCAACAACTGAGACTCTGTCTCAAAAAAATAAAAATAAAATAAAAAATAAATAGCACTCACCCATCTGGACGCAAACATCAAAATCCAAATACAGAGTTCCTTTCTTTGGAGGCAATCAAAAGGTAATCACCAATGTGATGGAGGCTGGTAATGGCCAACCTGGCAGGAGGAGTCTAAAGCCACCCTCTGGCAAATGCAGCTCTCAGGCAGCTGCCAAGGGAAATTTTTGATCTCTCCTTGCTCCACAGCCATCCAACCACAAGCAACACTATCCCAGATGAGCTCCTACAATTGCTGTCAAAACTATAAGTGGGGTTCAGTCTAGGTCCAGTTGCTCACTACACAAAAATCTAATTAGTGAGACAACAAGTATTACCAAGGAAGAAAGGAATTCTTTAACATGATAGATGTCTTGTCAGCAGAATAGGAGAACCTGCCTCAAATTCATCTCTCCAACAAATGGAGATTATGGGCTTTTAAAGGAGGGGCCACATGCCTTGGGACGGGTGGTGGCATGACCAGTAAGGGACTGCATGTATTGGGGGGCAGGTTATGGGGCATGGTAAATCTTGGCATGTCTGCTCTGGGGCCTTCAGAATCTCGATTCCTTTGTCTTGCAGAAAATCCATCATTTCTGGGAAACAAAATGTCAAGTAGCTGCTTAAGGGAGAGGATTATAAAAAAACATATAGGGGTCATTGAAATTTGTTTATGGAGCCAGTTACAGATCCTAGAGCAAAGCCTAACTTCCAAGCTGCAAAACCTCTGCTGGAGGCTGCTATATTCTGTCTTCTCTCTGGTCCCAGTGTGGGCACTAGGTTTTTAGATGTTGAGTCTCCTCCTTTATTAAACAACACAAGTTGGCAATATTTGCCTCAGGACAGAGTTAGTTCTCAGATAAATGTGACCCTATGATCAGGAGGACTGATTATAACCAAGAGTCCAATGGAACTCCTATTTTTCACATCCTGCAGAGGCACTTTCTGTCATTTACTGGAACAAACTCTGTGTCACTATGTGCTAACAGGCATAACAACTTCTAGTGCCAAATAAATTCCATAGATTGGATTTCTCCAATCACTGTTCAAGGCCTTGCTAGATAAGCAATTTTCAGTGGTAGAAATACTCACTGTGAAATAAAGTGGTTGAATTCCTCACTCCATTTTTCTGGGTGAAGTAAAGTTGGTGGAGGATTTCTGAAAAACAAAAGCAATTTTTGTTAAAGGCAAACTATCGACTTATCTTTATTGATATTCTAAATGCTTTAATAAATCTATTCTGTTTCTTCCCCAGTGGGAGTTATTCATCAGTGATAAATTATAAAGTGCCAGCCCCTACTCCTTGGTGATTCATTTTCATCAGCTGAAGACCTACTATGTCCCTGGCCTTCTCAGGACCTGTGAAAGCTACACAGTTCAGGAACAATCTTCAGGAAGCAGACACTCTAACGAGGGGTGAGGCAAGCACACAAACCCATATAACTGAGAGTTGAGGATTATTAGTGCCATAAGAAAGCTATAAACATAGTGCTAGGGGCTTTAGAGAAATAGAGTTTTAATTGTACAGAATTTTCAGATCATTATGGTACCATTTGAATTAATTATATGATGCATTTAAAGTTTTCTCATAAAATAATCAGTCACATTTTTAACTATTTCCCATGTCTCCACTTCAGTAACAGGCACTAGAGAATATAAAACAGCCAAAAACAATGTCACAAATTCCAAGAGTTTCCTGGGTAGAGAAGGAGATAGAGATATACTATAATACCTAATTATTAGAAGTCCAAGAGAATAAGACAATAGCAGAAAGACCCTTAGGTAACCAGACCACCTCCTGGTGAGAAGGCTAGAGAAAGGGGAAGGGAAGAGTCCCAAATTTAACTGAATATTTACCCCAAAGAGATTTAATTTTAAAACAGAAGTGATGACATTACCTTTAATTAATGAGTTTTTTCCCTCCCTAGCCATAAATAGAAACAGGGGCTTGTGGGCAAGTCAAGTTCAGTAAACAAAGAAAGTAACATTTCTGCACACATGAATTATGACTATAAATTTAAAACCCATTACACGTGATCTTTGTTTTCACCTGGGTTCTAAATGCTTCATAAAGCCATAGATTGCTCAGCTTCAATAGGCAGAGGAATGGGAGCAACAAGAATTACCAGCAGTAAAAAATGTATCAGATAATGTGATTGCAAATTGCCTTTCAATAACCATTCTCTTCTCACTTCTTATGGTATCATTTTTCTCTAGAACATTGCTGCCATAAGAAAGACTACAATTTCTTGAGTTCCTTACAGCTAGATGTGGTTACATGACTGATTTCTAGCCAATGACATAGAAGGAGAATTGTTGCATGGTATTTCCAGAAAATCTCCTTTAAAAAGAGGAAACATGTCATTCTTCTTCCCCTTCTTGCTTCCTGGAGCATGGAGGTGATGGCTGGAGCTTGAGCAGCCATTATAGACATCAGATAAACTTGAAAATGAAAGCTATGAGCTGAGTATGCCAAAGTAGATAGATAAAAAACTGGATTCATGATAACACTGCAAAGTTGCCACACCAGCTCTAGACCACGTCCCTCTAGTTCTCCTTAATAGGAGAGAGAAATAAAATTCCATCTTCTTTCAGCCACTGTTATATGCAGCTGAGCCTAATCTTGAGTCAAATATTTCAGAATCATCCTACCACATGATTAGAATGCAATATGGTAAATGACATAATAGGAACACAAGCACAAAGATATGCGGGAGCATAATTAAGGTACTACTTACTCAATCTGGGGAGTCCCAGAAGATATTTATAAAGAAGATGAACTTGAGATGGCTCCTGAAGATTAGGTTGGATTTTTCAACATATAGAAGGTGAGATAAGCCATTTTAGGCAAAGAAAACAACACATACCAAATCAAAGAGGTATAAAAAAGTATGGTAGGTCCAAAGAACCTGAGTAATTTTTTGAGGCTAGACTATATATGATTCTTTTGAGTCTGAAGAGAGAGAACAGGAGGGAAGGACAAGGTTAGAAAGAATAAGAGAGGAGGAATATGATTTACCTGTTTTGCATAAGAATTTAGTTACCTTTCACATCTTCTGATTCAAAAACCAGTAAATTATCTGTGTACCAGCCAGAAAGAGTGGCAGTTGAAGGTTGCCCTTCAATTATTTTTTTATTTTTTATTTTTTTTTGAGACAGAGTCTCGTTTTGTTGTCCAGGCTAGAGTGAGTGCCGTGGCGTCAGCCTAGCTCACAGCAACCTCAAACTCCTGGGCTCCAGTGATCCTTCTGCCTCAGCCTCCCGAGTAGCTGGGACTACAGGCATGCGCCACTATGCCCGGCTAATTTTTATATATATATATATCAGTTGGCCAATTAATTTCTTTCTATTTATAGTAGAGACGGGGTCTCGCTCTTGCTCAGGCTGGTTTCGAACTCCTGACCTTGAACAATCCGCCCACCTCGGCCTCCCAAGAGCTAGGATTACAGGCGTGAGCCTTCAATTATTTTGAGGACTTCCTATTTATCTCATTCATTCCATTCAACAATATTTGCCTTCATCTTTCCCTTGCATTTAAAAAAAACAATAAGAGTACCATCACATAACTTCAGCTTCAATCCTAGTTTGGCTGACCTTTCTTACTGGCTCCAGCTGTCTGAGGTTTTACAACCACATTCCCCCCTCCCCCAGCTCATCTCTGTGGGCAGCCTTGGTGCTGTATCTTTCAGTGAGCAGGTTATTCTGTGTCATCTCTATGCTCCTTTCCAGAACTTGAACTTTCCTTCATTTTCTCAGGTTTCCTGCTCATTCTGTTCTCACTAAGGTCAGTTTCACAGAGAAGAGCTGCTTAAGCAATCTGTTGTCTAATAGTCTTAATCCATCCCTAACACAGTTCACTACGACAAAGAAGTCATTTGTAGACAGAGTGAACAGACTTGATTGAAACAACACTAGTGGGTTCAACACTGGCTAGCCAAACAGGAATGGAGCATCTCTCTGCCACAAGTAGAGAATGGCCTGGCAAGTGTCCAGTGAGAAACAGATGGTGAGGGTCCACTATAGTATAGACAACAATGTGTCTACTTGTTTTCAGTCCCTTTCTCAGCAGGAAATATGGGCAGGGGTTACTGCTTAGTTGTTGGCCCGAGGAGAACAGCTGTAGACCATCGTTCACCTGTGGCCTCACATGAACCCCACACAAGGAAACATCTTCCTTTAAGCTTGGCTTCATGGGAATTTGGTTTTAGAGAAACTCATTTAATCTTACAGATCCTCTGCCTTTCCTGGGGTCCATCATACTTTGGTTCAGCAAATCAAGATCTTGTGAAAGATAATTATCTGTGTATAACGAAAACTCAAAGGAATTTGAAGACTTTATAGTACTGTGTTTGGACTGGCAATATAAATTCTAGTCCTCTCACAATCCAGGAAAAACACCAAATACTAAC
Source organism: Microcebus murinus (assembly GCF_040939455.1). Classification (NCBI taxonomy): domain Eukaryota; kingdom Metazoa; phylum Chordata; class Mammalia; order Primates; family Cheirogaleidae; genus Microcebus; species Microcebus murinus. Next base: position 49,030,882 of record NC_134111.1, on the reverse strand, counting down.
AGTGTTACTTTTTCAGCTCTTCTCAATGCTACTGACACAAGCTACGACCCTGCCCAGAGTGTCTCTCTTTAAGAGAAGATGAGAGGCTGCCCATTCAGTGTGATGGGAGAGTTGGTGCATGGCATACAGAGACATGCAGGCATCACTCCTTATATGTATGCTGAGGGCCTGCAGAATTGAGGAATGATGAGTGGCTGGAAGGCCCATGAATCTGAATAACTAGCTCTCATTTAGATACTATTTCTAAACATACCAAGGCAATGTAGAATAGAGATTGGTCAGTGAAGGAAAATGACCATATTCAGTTTGCGTATTCCCTGCCTGGACTTTATTCCTATGGTTTGAACCCCAAATTCAATTTCTATAAAGATGATCCCCTGCCCACAGGCAGCATTAGGGTACATGAGGCTAAGAGTGAGGGGTAATGATGAAGAGAAGCCTGAACCTATTATATGCCCATTTTTAACATCATAATCCTGGGTCCAGCAAATACAATAGAGATAAAGTTAACCTTCTTCCCCCATAGCCTCTGTGGAACAAAATGATGTGCTGAATAGTAATACTGGATTTACTCTAGTCCCTGAAATAGAGAAGCAGCTGATTTCACCAGTGTGGGCAACTGGCCTCAGGACAGCCAATCCTAATTTAGTCTGGTGACCTGTGCCACAGCATGATTCAATATGATAAAGTGGATCAACTCAATTCTTTTCAGAAGGTTGTTTTTTTTTTTTAACCTTGAACTGACAAATACCAAGAGAATAAGGCAATTTAGTAATGAAAGTTGAAGCTGAAAGATCCACGGTGATGAGGCAAGGCAGACTAGAGAGGCCACAGTGCACATGTGCAAGCTGAAGTTGTAGAAAGCAGAAACTGTGAGTAGGCAAAAACCAAGGAAATGAGGAGAAAGTATACCAGGTGGAGGGGAAAAGAAAAGATGTGACAAAAGAGACAGAGACAGAGTAAAGGGAAACCTTTTAGGTTTTCTTTAGTTTTATTTGTGCTTCTCCCTTTGTTGTACCTAGAATATTCTTGGCCCTAGGCTTCTGTTCTTATCCCTATTCTCTTTCCATTCTGTATGTTCACTAGGGCTCTCTGTATGTTAATAGCTTCTTAACCTGCCTTGATTTCTCATCTGCCATTCAGCGGCTGGTGTATCTAACTACTTACTAGATGGTTCCATTTTGATTTCCTAGTAACATCTTATGGTCATCATGTTCAAAACCAAACATGTTCCTTTCTTAAGGCTGCATTCCATCTGGTTGTTGAAGTCAGAAACCTGGATTCTACATTATCCCTTAATCCCATATCGAACTGGAGAATGAAGAATAATTATTTCCCTAGAGATGACCACATTCTAATCCACAGAACCTATTAATAGCTTATTCTACATGGCAAGAGGAACATTGCCGATGTGATTAAGGTAAAGGATCTGGAGATGGGAGGTTGTCTTGGATTATCTGGATGGGCCCAATTTAATCACATGAGTCTTTTAAAGTGGAAAAGGGTGACAGAGACAAAAAAGAAGAGGCAGAAGAGATTTAAAGAATGAAAGAGACTTGACTTTCATTACTGCCTTTGAAGAGGGAGGAAGTGGGCCCTCAGCCAAGGAATGCAGGTAGTCTCTGGAAGACAGGAATGGGCCTCAGCTGATACTTAGCAAAGAAATAGGGATCTCAATTCTACAAGTGCAAGGAAGCGAATTCTGCCAATAATCTGAATAAGCAAGAAAATAAATTTTCTCCTCAGCATTAAAAAAGGGGTGCAGTCTTGCTGACACTCTAATTTTAGCCCATGAGACTCATGTCATATTTCTAACCTCAAGAAGTGTAAAACAATAAATTTGTGTTGTTGGAAGCTGCTACATTTGTGGTAATTTGTTATGACAGCAATAGAAAACTATTAATAATACAGCAATCAAGCATCAAGTCCTGCCAATTCTACTTCCTAAGGCCCTTACACATCACCCCATCCCCTCTTTCACATCCCAGTTTGGTCACTCATTCTTTCATACCCCATCCCACTCCAATAGCCTTCTTAGTTTTCTCCCTCCCTTTACCTCATCTACCTCTAATCCATCTTGTACCTATAGCTAGAATTTCTTTTTTTTTTTTTTTTTTTTTGACAGAGTCTCACTTTGTTGCTCCGGCTAGAGTGAGTGTCGTGGCATCAGCCTAGCTCACAGCAACCTCAAACCGCTGGGCTCAAGCAATCCTTCTGCCTCAGCCTCCGGAGAGGTTGGGACTACAGGCATGCGCCACCATGCCCAGCTAATTTTTTCTATATAGATTTTTAGTTATCAGGCTAATTTCTATTTTTAGTAGAGACAGGGTCTCGCTCTTGCTCAGGCTGGTCTCGAACTCCTGACCTCGAGCAATCCCACCTCAGCCTCCCAGAGTGCTAGGATTATAGGTGTGAATCACCGCACCCAGCCAAAGAATTTCTTTGTAACATACAAATCTGAACTTGTTATTTCCTTGTTCAAAATTCTTCTGTGGACCCACACTGTCAACATGATAAAATATTAACCACTTTGCATGATATATAAATGGTCCTGCCTGTCTGTCTAACCAATCTCATCTCAAACCACTTCCCCACACAGACCCAATACCATATCGCTGTACCATACAGTACTTGTAGCTCCAAAGAAAGGTCCTGTTCTTCCATGCCTCAGAGCCTTTGTACATGCTGTACCTTAGGTTTAGAGTTCTCTCCCCAATTTGTCCACCTGGCGTGCTCCTATTCATGCTTCATATGTATCTATAGTGCTCAGCAAGCAGCCCTTAGTAAATTTTTGCTGATTAAGTGATTGCATAAATGAATGTACACAAATATACATTTGTTATAAGTATGTCAAGAAATGATGTCAAGACAAAATATGACTTGGTCCCTAAAGCAGCATAAAAATTAAACATATGTGGAATAGCTCTTTTGGATATGACAAAATTATTCACAGCAAGCAGGTCTGAAGAAAAAATCATTTTGGACTTCAGTTAGATTTGACAACATAAGCCTCATCCCTCTACTTCTGAAGCCCAAATGTTCACAGGTCCCTGAATATTTATAACCAAAAGAAGCAAATAAATCATGTTAAACCTCATTATCCACATTATCTGATATCAAGACCATTATATACCCATACATGGTGGGATGGAGACAGGAGATGAATATCAATAACTATCACATTGAGTGCTCACTACCACAAAGATTCATGCCAAGTGCTTCACAAATAAGTCATATGAACAGTGCAACAATCCCATATAACAGTAATTATTATTCCAGTTTCAGGTGCAGCTTAAAAGAAGAAATTTTTGCAAAAACATTTAGCAAAAATTGGAAGAGTCATGTTTTAAATTAGATATTTCTGTCCCTAATGCACATATACCTCACTGTTTTCTGTATTTTATCTCATGAAGAGTCCATTACTTTGGAAGATGAATTAAGAGAGCATATATGCAAAAAAATGACATAAAACCAATTAGCAAGCAATGCCTCAAAGTAGGAAATGAAGTCCTCAAACATTAAAGCACACTCACCACAGAGATGCTAAGTAAAAGATTTCTCAATGAGGCTGAGTTAATTAAGGAAGGCTTCCTGGAATTTATGAATTTCGAGACCAGTCCTGAATAGAGAGGACATAAACCAGTTGACAAGGGGAGGAGAGTGTTAGAGAAGGAGAGGGAAGATATAGAGGGGAAGATGTAAAGATTGAAGTATAATAATTAATTAATAATTGTTAACATACAGTTAAACACTTAGGAATGTGTTCAAAAGGTATTCTATTTGTTTACTCATAAAAGCAAGAAAGCAAGACATTTGAATGTAATTAACCGTTCTGAAACTATTAATTATAGCAACAGAGCTGCCACTCTGATACAATTCGTAGATCCCATTAATGAAGTTGAATAGTTAGGCATGTGCTTGTGTTTCTTCCTTCAGTATCATGCCCTAGCCCTAGCCAAATTATTTTTCTCTCTAAGCTGCATCTTACCTATTCAAAATTAATTAATTTTATGATTCATCTCAGTGTAAAAAATTAATTCCCCAGTACAGGAACATAGAGAGTAAAAGGCAAAATTCCTCTTTACTACAACCCCTGATCCCAATCTCCTCCCCATATCACTGTGGTTTGTATTCTTTCAGATGTTGTATTTGTTATATCTGCTATAAATATTTATATTTATATATATATATATATATATATATATATATATATATGCCAGGCGTAGTGGCTCACACCTGTAATTCTAGCACTCTGGGAGTCCTAGGTGGGAAGATCACTTGAGGCTAGGAGTTCAGAACTAGCCTGAGCAAGAGCAAAACCCCATCTCTACAAAAAATTAGACAGGCATGGTGGCATAAGCTTGTAGTTTCAGCTACTCAGGAGGCTAAAGTGGGAGGATCACTTGAGCCCAGGTACTTGAAGTTACAATGAGCTATGATGATGTCACTGCACTCCAGCCTGGATGATAGAGAAGGACCCTATCTCAAAAAAAAAAAAAAGAAAAAAGAAAAAAATATATATAAATAAATATATATATACACACACACACTGTTTTCTTGTGCTATAAGTATATAATAGATACAATATAAATATTATAATGTATTAATATTTATAATATACTTATAGTTGAGGACAGTAGAAATGGGATTGTACACTACACATAAGTGTCCTGGTACTTACTTTTTCCATTCAGTAATACAGCTTAAAGATCATCCCATGTGAACTTCATACCTAAAAGATATTCTACAATGTGGGTGCACAATTGTTCATTTAGTCACTCACCTTATTGGTAGATATCTGGGTTATTTCTATTTTTCTCACTATTAGAAAGAAGGCTAAAATGGCTTACACATGTCACATGTACTATGTGATTGCTAACTTTTTTTTTTTTTTTTTTTGAGACAGAGTCTCACTCTTGTTGCCCCAGCGAGAGTGCCGTGGCATCAGCCTAGCTCACAGCAACCTCAAACTGCTGGGCTCAAGCGATCCTCCTGCCTCAGCCTCCCAAGTAGCTGGGACTACAGGCATGCACCACCATGCCCAACTAATTTTTTCTATATATTTTTAGTTAGCCAATTAATTTGTTTCTATTTTTAGTAGAGATGGGATCTTGCTCTTGCTCAGGCTGGTCTCGAATTCCTGAGCTCAAACAATCCACCTGCCTTAGCCTCCCAGATGATTTCTAACTTTTAAAAGGTTGCTTATGTGTCAAATAGCTCTTGCTAGTGAACACTCAGTATCCTGCCAAGTAACTTAAATGTAGAGAAAGTAGACACTGATTGCCTAATCTTCTAGGTGCGGCTCAGTGAGCAATTCCACAGCAGTGGGGGCAACAGAGCCAAGGAGGAAGCAACCAGAACAAGGTCCCAAAAGGTTGAGAATAGTGCTCCCTGGGCCACAACTCCATAGAACACACCGTGAATAGTGTGACCTTGAGTTATTAAACTCCACCAGTGTCAAACTTTGAACTCTATTACAAGAATCTGCAAGAATCTGCTACCTAGTTCCAATGGTGGGTGTCTCTAGATAATGACCACGATATACTTGGCACAGACCAAGATCTATTTAAAATATACATATACTATAATTCTTCTAAAGAGAAAACATTTGAAAAAGTGAAAGAAATGGTTGAAGACATTTCTTTAAAATCAGAAAATAGATGATATGAAAAGTCACAGAAATCAGTATCACAATGCTATAACTATACCCTCATTAAATGTGAAAGATTGGTCCAGGTTGGAAAAGATATCCATGCTAAGTGCTAAATTCCACTATAAAGGCATCTCCTAATCAAGGTCAATCCTTTGAAGTAGGGAAAAGCAGGAGAAGAGGTTTGTAAGGAGAAACACAAGGTGGAGAAGTATCTGGAAGGAAGCAAAGACAAAATGCATCTATGTCACATCTCAGCCTTAGATTACCACTGTCTAAGAAAGTGGAGCTTTTATGATTACTAACTAGGATACTTTACTCCACAATAACTGAAGAAATTACCAAAGACATTAAGGAGAAAAAGAAGGACTCGTACTTAAATTTCAAACCTATTGATTCTTTGATTCTGATACTAGATAAACTATTTGATTCTGTCCCTTAAATAATGCCATTTGCAATGTTAGGCTACAATCATTAAAATGTAAAGTTACTATATCTTATTCATATATACTATATGAATCACATTTTCTCATTCTCTCTAAAGCATGTTGGGGTACCTTTCCCTCTGTTGTACTCTCCTATGCAAACACACAGGACACATAAGCAATTCAGCCATGCATGTGGAATGCAGGAGAAAGTCAAGGACAATAGAAGGTGCCATGTCAGTAGAAATGATGGAGGGGACGAGTGGGTGTGTAGATCACTGTCTGAGCCAATGTGGTAATTTGCTGACATCCGTTCCTTAATTTCTTCCTTCAACGAGAACTCAGCAATACCATCAATTCCAACTGTTAATGTCCAGTGTGTCAGGGAAGCAGACCTTGCCCCAGGGCTGGCTAATGACCCTTTTCCTAGGTGGTCCTTCACACACAGAGTGAAAACCACAAGACTGTTCTTTTTCATGCACTTCTTTAAATGCAGTATTTTTTTTAATTCATGATTTTAAAAGGATATGTTTCATCATGTTGTTCTCTCAATGGACAACAAATTATCAAATTCTGAACTGTTGTGTGGGTTCTTTGGGACTGTAGTCTTTGAAGGTGATTATTATGGCATAGCTAAGTGTTTTAGAGATATATAATCACTCCCCAATTAGATTAGCATTTTAAGAAAAAATAGCTTTATATATGCAATGGGGCAAAAATCACAGTGATATGGTTGAGGGCCAGGGTAGAGGCAAAGCCATGGGTTACACATGCCGTGTTTTCTTAGAATATCAATTACTTTTCTGGGGGTAAGTTATTTAAAATAGTTTTATATGAAAATCATTAGGGAAATGGTAGGGAGTAATAAAAAGCAGAACTTCTCTCTGTCTGGGTTCTGAAGTAACTGAGAAACAAGATGAAATAGTCAGTAGATAGGGTCCAAATAACACCATTTTTACTGATAGAACTGATCTTAGAGACTGTAGCTTTCATTTGGAGGCTGTGGGTTTTCTCAAACGACAGGCAGAATTAGACTTACATGACCAGTCTTGGATCAGGCTGGACTGCCACAGGCCCCTCCTCAGGGCAGAGCCTTGGCCACTGAGCTTACTATGTTGAAAACAATCAAGCAGGCAAGCTGACTCCCAGGAGAAAGGAGAATGAAAAAAGCTGGGCTATGCATGTCCAGTTCCTCCCCAAACTCACCATCTGCATTGTGATCCTCTAGAATCTATCAGTATGGGTCCAAGCAAAAGATAGAGAAACCACATTAAAAATTTGAACAGGGAAAATTTAATGTAAAGAATTATTAACTTGTAAAAGGGGATTATACTGAAGAATAAAGAGAATTCTAAAGAATATGGATAGCAGATATTAAAAGCAGCTATGACCTCTAGCTGAGACAGAGTGCCCAACAAGAAACAAATTTGAAAAAGCCCCTGCCCTCAAACCCAAAGCTGAGATTCAGACCTCAACAGAAAGGATGTGACTCTGGTCCCCCGTGGTAAAGTTCTCTGAGGTGACATAGCCAGGGCTGGCAAACAGGAGACCACCTACTGGGGTGCCTTTGAGACTCACTAGGAAGCCTCTGGATTAGATGCTGGTAGAACTCGTTGGAGGGCAAGCACCATAGGATGGCCTGAATGCCACTTGGAGCCAAAGGCCACAGAAACAAGGGAAAAGCACACTGAAACCAGAAGAGGGTCCTTTCCTCCTGCAGTGGCCTTCCAGTGCCCTCTACTGACAAAGCTTAACACCTGCCACATGACAAAGGAGAAATGCTTACCGAGTCCAAAGCAGAGTAGAATGGCAATAACTTGATAACTGGGGCAGAAATGAAGTGAATGAGGGAATAGAGAAATACCAGGAGTGTTATAATGCTCTTTCTTTCTTTATTTATTTTTTTTGTGACAGAGTCTCACTTTGTTGCCCAGGCTAGAGTGAGTGCGGTGGCGTCAGCCTAGCTCATAGCAACCTCAAACTCCTGGGCTCAAGCAATCCTGTTGCCTCAGCCTCCCGAGTAGCTGGGACTACAGGCATGCACCACCATGCCCGGCTAATTTTTTGTATATATATTTTTAGTTGGTCAATTAATTTCTTTCTATTTTTTTTTAATTTTTTTTTTATTTTGGCATATTATGGGGGTACAGATTTTAAGGTTTCAATAAATGCCCATTTCCCCCCCTCCCCCCAAAAGTCTGAGTCTCCATCATGACCATCCCCCAGATGGTGCACATCTCACTCATTATGTATGTATATACCCACCCCCCTCCCCCCTCCCCCCTCCCACCTGCCCAATACCCTATTACTGTAGTACCTATGTGTCCACTTAGGTGCTACTCAGTTAATACCAGTTTGCTGGAGAATATATCTGGTGCTTGTTTTTCCATTCTTGGGATACTTCACTTAGTAGTATGGGTTCCAGCTCTAACCAGGAAAATATAAGGTGTGCTATATCACCATTGTTTCTTAGAGCTGAATAGTACTCCATGGTGTACATATACCACATTTTATTAATCCATTCTTTGATTGATGGGCACTTGGGCTGTTTCCACAGCCTTGCAATTATGAATTGTGCTGCTATAAACATTCGAGTGCAGGTGTCTTTTTTGTAGAGTGTCACTGGATCATTTGGGTAGATGCCCAGCAATGGGATTGCTGGATCAAATGGTAGATTCACTTGTATCGCTTTAAGGTATCTCCATATTGCTTTCCACAGAGGTTGAACTAGTTTGCAGTCCCACCAGCAGTGTAGGAGTGTTCCTCTCTCTCCGCAACCACGCCAGCATTTATTGTTTGGAGATTTTTTGATAAAGGCCATTCTCACTGGGGTTAAGTGATATCTCATTGTGGTTTTGATTTGCATTTCCCTGATGATTAGAAATGTTGAGCATTTCTTCATATGTTTGTTGGCCATTCTTCTGTCTTCTTTAGAAAAATTTCTGTTCAAGTCTTTTGCCCACTTTTTAATGGGGTCATTTGATTTTTTCTTCCTAATTTTCGTGAGTTCTAAGTATATTCTAGTTATCAGTCCCTTATCGGATGCATAGGATGCAAAAATTTTCTCCCATTCAGTAGGTTGTCTGTTTACTTTCATGACTATTTCTTTGGCTGTGCAGAAGCTTTGTAGTTTGATCATGTCCCATTTATTTATTTTTGTTGCTGCTGTGATTGCCTTTGGGGACTTCTTCATAAACTCTTTGCCCAGGCCGATGTCTAGAAGAGTGTTTCCAACTTTTTCCTCTAGAGTTCTAATAGTTTCATATCTTAGGTTTAAGTCTGTTATCCAGCGTGAGTTGGTTTTTGTGAGAGGTGAAAGGTGTGGGTCCTGTTTTAGCCTTCTACAGGTGGCTATCCAGTTTTCCCAGCACCATTTATTGAAGAGAGATTCTTTTCCCCAGCGTATGTTTTTGTCTGCTCACGGGACATTCTCTAAGATTGACCATATCCTAGGACACAAAGAAAATCTCAAGAAATTTAAAAAAATAGAAATCATACCATGTACCTTCTCAGATCACAGTGGAATAAAACTAGAAATCAACCCTAACAGAAACTCACATTTCTACACAAAAACGTGGAAATTAAACAACCTCCTACTAAATGATTACTTCGTAAATGAAGAAATCAAGACGGAAATAAAAAACTTCTATGAAGAAAACGACAATGGAGAGACAAGTTATCAACTCCTCTGGGACACAGCTAAAGCAGTTCTGAGAGGAAAGTTTATCTCCATAAATGCCTATAACCAAAAGACAAGAAGATCACAAATAGACAATCTAATGAAACGACTCAAAGAGCTGGAAAAAGAAGAACAGACCAACCCCAAACCCAGCAGAAGAAGTGAAATCAACAAGATCAAATCAGAACTAAACGAAATTGAAAACAGGAAAGCTATTCAGGAGATTAATAAAACAAAAAGTTGGTTCTTTGAAAAAATAAACAAAATTGACACACCATTGGCTAAGCTAACGAAAAGCAGAAAAGAGAAATCTCTAATAGGCTCCATCAGGAATAAAAAAGGAGATATCACAACTGATCGCAAAGAGATACAAGATACAATTTATGAATACTACAAAAATCTTTATGCACACAAAGGGAAAATGTGGAGGAAATGGACAAATTTCTAGAAACACACAGCCTCCCTAGGCTCAACCAGGAAGAAATAGATTCCCTGAACAGACCAATCTCAACAGCTGAAATAGAAACAGCAATTAAAAATCTCCCTAAAAAGAAAAGTCCCGGTCCAGATGGCTTCACACCTGAATTTTACCATACTTACAAAGAAGAACTAGTACCTATCTTGCAGAAACTATTCCACAACATCGAGAAGAACGGAAACCTCCCCGACACCTTTTATGAAGCGAATATTACTCTGATACCAAAACCAGGAAAGGATGCAACAAAAAAAGAAAACTACAGACCAATATCCCTAATGAATACAGATGCAAAAATTTTCAACAAAATCTTAGCTAACCGAATCCAGACACTTATCAAAAAAATAATCCACCACGACCAAGTGGGCTTCATCCCAGGGATGCAGGGATGGTTCAACATACGTAAATCTATAAATGCAATTCACCACATAAACAGAAGCAAAAACAAAGACCACATGATTCTTTCAATAGATGCAGAAAAAGCTTTTGACAAAATTCAACACCCTTTCATGATACGAACACTTAAGAAAATAGGCATAGAAGGGACATACCTAAAAATGATACAAGCCATATATGACAGACCCATAGCCAACATCATACTGAATGGGGAAAGATTGAAATCATTCCCACTTAGAACTGGAACCAGACAAGGCTGCCCACTATCTCCACTTCTGTTCAACATAGTGCTGGAAGTCTTGGCTACAGCAATTAGACAGGAAAATGGAATCAAAGGTATCCAAATAGGGGCAGAAGAGATCAAACTTTCACTGTTTGCTGATGATATGATATTGTATCTAGAAAACCCCAAGGATTCAACCAAGAAACTCCTGGAACTGATCAATGAATTTAGTAAAGTCTCAGGATACAAAATCAATACACAGAAATCAGAGGCATTCATATACGCCAACAACAATCTAATTCAGAACCAAATCAAAGACTCAATTCCCTTCACAATAGCAACAAAGAAATTAAAGTACCTAGGAATATATTTAACCAAAGAGGTAAAAGACCTCTACAGGGAGAACTATGAAACACTGAGGAAGGAAATAGCAGAGGATGTAAACAGATGGAAATCCATACCATGCTCGTGGATCGGCAGACTCAATATCATCAAAATGTCTATACTACCCAAACTGATCTACAGATTCAATGCAATACCTATTAAAATCCCATCAGCATTCTTCACAGATATAGAAAAAATAATTTTACGCTTCGTATGGAACCAAAGAAGACCCCGAATATCAAGAGCAATTCTAGGCAACAAAAACAAAATGGGAGGCATTAATATGCCAGATATCAAACTATACTACAAAGCTGTAGTAATTAAAACAATATGGTATTGGCACAAAAACAGGAATATTGACCAGTGGAACAGATGTGAGAATCCTGATATAAAACCATCCTCATATAGCCATCTCATCTTTCTATTTTTAGTAGAGATGGGATCTTGCTCAGACTGGTTTCGAACTCCTGACCTCGAGCAATCCACCCGCCTCCCAGAGTGCTAGGATTACAGGCATGAGCCACCACGCCCAGCCTATAATGCTCTTTCTTTAGAAAGATGAAACACCAGCATTTCTTTAAAAATATTTCTTTCCTTTTTTTTTTTTTATTCTTCTTTCCAGAAGTGCCTATGTTGTCCATAAACACCAGCTTGTAAGAAATTCTAATTTGGGGCTTGCAATAGGCAACTTCAAACTATCATCAACTATCAACTGAATGAGTCCAGTCTCCTCTGACATTAGCAGCACTTGCTAGATTTATTTGAGAGGTAATGAAGAGATAATAGAAGCCATTGTCCCATTTAAAAAAAATCTGTCTTGTCATGGGGCATGAAATTTCCTCATTAGGACTCATTGTTTTCCATCCCAGAAGTTCCTTATTGAAATGGGAATGTTTTGGAAGGCATCCTTTTGTAAACCTTTACTGGCCAAATCTTTCTTTGGAATAAATGATAGTCATGTATAAAAACTTAGGAAAAGGGACCCAACACAGGGATCAGTGAGAGGACAGGACCACAAATACAGACTTAATCTCTTTGTGTTTTTTCCATTCCTGTAGTTTCAACTTTGTGTGGGCTGAAAAGTGAAGAGTCAGGTAGCATGGAACCTCTTCTGACTCTTCCCTGTCCCTCTGCCTCTAAGATTTCTCCCAACATAGAAAAGAAATCAATGAAAGTCAATGTGGTTCAAAACTCTTTTGCCAGGATCAAGGCTGCAGAAGAGGAACTCCTTTTTCTTCTGGACCCCCATTTCCCACCAACTCAGTTACAAGTGCTGCTCAGGGAGTTGGCTGAGAGGAGCTGATTAATAGCTCTTCCCCTTACTTTCTTAGGCCTCGTCAGGAACCCAAGACTTTCCTGTAAGCTGGACCATTGTTCTGCAGACTCTAAAATTATTTCTGGAGTCTGAATCATTCATGATAATAAAAACAATAGCAGGCCAGGCGCAGTGGCTCACACCTGTAATCCTAGCACTCTGGGAAGCTGAGGTGGGAGGATCACCTGAGCTCAGGAGTTAGAGATTTCAGTGAACTATGATGATGCCACTGTACTCTGGGGTGACAGAGCAAGACTCTGTCTCAAAAAAAAAAAAGAAAAAAAAGCTAATATTTCTTGAGAGCTTAATATGTGTAATCTCTGTGCTAAGAATTCACTCACTTAATCCTCACCTAAACCCTATGAGGCGGATATATAATTCCCTGTTTTAGAGATAAGGCTTAGAGAAGTTCAGAAGCTGCTGATGGTGTGGCCGGGCTTCAAATGCAGTCTGACTCTAAAGTCCACAATTGCAACTGCTACAACATTCTGCTTCCCCACTTGGGAATTACTTTTGGTTAATGAGATACCACATCTTTAGATTTTTTTAGATTCTTCCCGAGCAATTTATGTCATATTAATGAGGAAAATGGGCCTGATCTGATAAGCCAGTTGCCCTTCTGACATCCTATCAACTTAAGCATAGTATTTTTCAGATCATAAGACATTAGCAAGCAAATTCAAAGGACATTCTGTTTGGAATGCAGAATGATTAGTGTTAGCAAGTATGAGCTGAGAATGTTTTCATCTGTTGAGTTTTATGTGTTTTCTGTCATTTAGCTCCCTCCAAAGTCACAGCTGGTAAAACCAAATGGGTCATTTTACCACAATCAGACCAACGTCACAGTTCAGCAAGCACCATTTGTCCTCTAAGGCAAAGCCATGCACCTAATTACAACACACTGTTAATAAATTTATAATAGACGAGAAGAAATTGACTGCTATGGATTTTTTTCCTCAGCAAGCAAAACCATTTAAAGGGCAGATTGTGCATCTATTCCTTCTTTTATTGTTTCCATAAAGTTGGCAATATATTCTAGACAGGAAAAATCAGGCCAGACCACAGATGAACAGATTGTATCATCAGATCCTACCACATTGTCTCTAATGGGAGAAATTAGCAGCTGAACATCAACACCTGTCACCATGATCAGACTCTGGCACACATACCAGGTAGCAAGTTTATGCAGTTCCTCAGAGCAATCTGAGCCTGAGTCACCAGAGACAACACACATGCCAATGCTCACAGAAGCATAGGCAGGCAGGCTCCATTTAAAATCAAGCAGATATATGAAATGCCAGAGGAGATGTAGCAGTAGTTCCTAAGGAAGACTGATTGTTAATAATAGTGAGCTCTAAGGAGGTTTTATAGAGACTGTACAAACTGCAAGAATAGAATCACACAGACTTAGGCAGAGAAACAGGCCCCAGCAGGAACTACTGAATATGCATCCCCTTTCAAGGGCAAAGGACACTAAAGCAGCATACCCTCTCACACCTGGGTGGCTTGGGTCATGTCTCCACTGAGCCAGAATATGGCCAATTGTTTTCACCAACTTGAAGATCAATTGTAATAATTGCTACTGAATGGATTATGCCACAAGTCCTGGCAGTTTGTAAAGGGGGCCCAAGTGAGGAAGTCCACATTTATTTTTCTAACATTGTGAGCATATTTGCTCTTTACAAGGGCTTTAGCCATTTTTTTCTACCTGGTTGCCTAGCAACCTTTGGAAGGGACAGCAATTTGGGAGAGGGATACTGGACACATACAGATAAGTGAATTTGTGTTTATTTCATAGATACCTTTTCAAAAACCAATCTTTTGTCACTTCCTGGTGTAGGGGTGGGGTGGTCATGGAAGGGCTGTGCTATATTATAGTGCTCCTATTCTTCTAGGGGGAATATACAATGCCAACAATTAATTGTATCTATTAATACACAAGCATTTTCAGCAAATGAGGAAGTATATCACTGGTATTACATAATAATAGATGAAAACTAAATATATCAACATCAAGTCATCAGAAACATATTGAGTATACATAGTACCCATTTTGCCATCCTCTCTCAAGAATTCTCACACTATGCCCAAGGGGAACCTATAATCTCTCTCACTTCATCCTAGTTGTGAATGACTAGTGAATAATGCTGAATTAGTGTCTATCTGGTATGCATCTTTTCACTAAATTATATTTCTCTATGGAAAGTACCCATTTAATTCAGGTGTTCAAGTTCATTTGCAAGGAATTGGCTAAGTAGTCTTTCATGATTCTTATAATTTCTTCTGTGTCTGTAATTACTTTCTTCGTTCTATTTTTTATTTTGTATATTTAAACTTTCTTTTTTCTTAATTAGGTTAGTTAGCAATTCATCTGTTTTATTATTTTTGTCAAAAAAACCTCATGATTTATATATTGGTCCACTGTTTCTCTATATTCTGCTTCATTAATTTCTACTTCTATTTTATTAAATCCTTCCTTCTGCTTTACTTGGGTTTTTGCAAAAAATTCTAATTTCTTGGGTTGAGAACTTCTTGGTTATTAATGTTAAGTACATAGGCTATGAATTTCCCTCTAATCCCTGCTTTAACTATTTCTCATTAATTCTGAAATGCAGTATTTTACTTATTTTAGAGACAGGTCTTGCTATGTTGCCCAAGTTGGAGTTCAGTGGCTGTTCACAGGCACACTCATAGTGCACTGTAGCCTTGAACTCCTACACTCAAGTGATCCTCCTGCCTCAGTCTCTCAAGTAGCTGGGACTACAAGTATGTGCCACCACATCCAGCTTTAATACGCAGTATTTTGATGATTATTATTTTCTATGTATTCTTTCATTTCCATTTGGATTTTCTTTTTAACTTGAGTTGTTAAAGATGGTTTTGTTTTTTCATACCCAAGTGGGGTTTTTGTTTTCTATGTCTGTCTATTTCTATTTTTAATTCTTGGAGGTCAGATAATGTTGTACATGTTATTTATATTTTTGAATTTTGAGAATGTCTTTGTAGCCTTTGTAGCAGGTATAAAATAAGCATATGTATTATATTTATATATAATACACATAATATAACTTAATGAATATATAAGTATACAAGTGTATTAAAAACAAGCATATATAGATATTTCAAACCCTACCCTCAAAATCAGAGAACACTTCTCTTTTCAAGTGCTCATAAAATATTCACAAAAACGTATACTATTGTTGCTTATTTTTTTAAACTATCTTTTTTTTTTTTTTGAGATAGAGTCTCACTCTGTTGCCTGGGCTAGAGTGCTGTGGCATCAGCCTAGCTCACAGCAACCTCAAAATCCTGGGCTCAAGCCATCCTCCTGCCTCAGCCTCCCGAGTAGCTGGGACTACAGGCATGCACCACTGTGGCCAATTTTTTCTATTTTTAGTTGTTTGGCTAATAATCTATCTTTTTTTAAATATTCATCTCTCATAGAATGAGAGAAGTTCATTACATAAATTCTGTGACCAATGGCTATCTCCTTGAACCTTCTGTAGTTTCTGCTTTATGAATGTGATGACATAAATAAATATACTTCTTACCTCTTCATTATAAAATAGCACCTATTAAAAAGTACCTTCTTGGACTAATGTAATGCTTTTTGTCCTGAATTCAACACTGTCTAATATTAAAAACTTAATGTTATAATTATTGCTTTATAAAATCTAATATCTTCTAAAGAAATTTAAAAAAGTGAGAAAAATATATTTAAGGAATCTTTCATATTAACCCATATCTTTACCATTTCCTATGTTCTTTATTTCTTACTGCAAACTTCAGTTACCACTTGTTTTCATTTCCATTCAGCCTGAAAGACAATCTTTAGAATTTCTTGTAAGGCAGGTCAGCTAACAAGTTCTCTCAATCTTTGTTTACCTGGGATTTTCTTTAACTTCGTTTTTTTGAAGGATAGTTTGCTAGATATAAATTTCTTGATTGACAATTTTTTTCAGCACTTTGAATATGTCATCCCACTGCCTCAGAATTCCATTTTTCAGATGGAAAGTTGGCCATTAATCATACTGATGCTCCCCTGTACATGACCAATTATTTTTCCCTTGCTGATTTCAAGATTTTCTCTTTGTCTTTCAACAGTTGGACTATGACATGTATAAATGTCAATCTCTTTGTATTTATCCTACTTTGGATTTATTGACCTTTTCAGTTGTGTAGACTCATGTTTTTCATCAAATTTGGAATGTTTTCACCCATTACTTTTTCAAAACATTTTTTATGAACATTTATCTCTCTCGTCTCGTTCTGGGAGTTCCTTTACCTGTATGTTGTAACGCATTATGATGTTCCTCAGATCTTTGTGATTCTGTGCATTTTTCTCTAATGTCTCTTTTTCCTCTATGTTCTTCAGATTGGCTAATTTCTATAAATCTATCTTTAAGGTTTATTAATTCTTTCTTTTCCTACCTCAAATCTGCTGAGCTTTATGGTAACTTTTTTCATTTCAACAATTATACTTTTCACTGTCATTCTGGTGGGATGGAAGCAACCTCGCATAGTGAAAAAGAGAGCTCTGGAGTTAAGCTTCCTGAATTCAGACCTACATACCACCATTTATTAGCTGTGTGAACCAAAACAATTTATCTGGCTTCTCTCCACCTCAAATTTCTCAACTATAAAATAAGAATACTAAAAGTGCCTAACTCACAGTGCAGTTTGAGAATTAATTGAGATAATATATAAAGTGTTTAGAATAGTGTCTGCCATAAAGTAAATACTGAATAACTCTTTGCTATTATTATTACTGCTGATGTAGAAGTTTGGTCATCACTAACAGATATAGTCTGAAATTAGTTTTGTACCCCAAACCAGAGATCTGGTATAAGAGAGATTAACCCCATAAATATAACCCTTCAGCCTTTCTTCTTAAGTTCTACCACGTTTCTTCCATAGGTATATTTGGGTTTCCCTATTGTTTCTCTAAATTACACTATAGTTACACCATTAGGGTTAATGTTCAGCTCACGTGGTGAGATCTTTGATACATGACACATATGATTCTGGTCTCATCTCCAGAAGGCCTAGACCTCGATTTTCATGCTTTTAGATACTAGTTGTTATCAAGCTCCCACCCATACTAACAACTCAGAATTATAACACTCTACCTAGTGAATGATAAGCATTGCAGTACCTGCTTCTCTGCCTTTACTACCTACCATACTGGACCTCTTATATATGACTATTTATTACCTATTTGAGTTCAAGTTTGGCCAAACTCCTTGAAACAATGGAATTTGGCCTGGGACCACTCATGTCATGGGGTACAGCCCAAAAGCCACATCAGCACCCCAGGTTCCAGTTCTTCCCAGGTCCAGCTCTCTCTATCCTGTTGGCTCATGGCCCTGAACATCTCCTTCACCATGAACCACCACTTTCTAGTCCTGGTTCTACACTGACTGCAAACTATCCAGGACTATAATATTTGGTCAAATCTATGTATCTGTGGAATGATTTAGAAAGCACTGTTCTGAAAATTTCTAAATAAGCCTTAACATGGCACTGAGACAAATTCTGGTGAATCAAGCAGACCAGACTTTTCAGTCACATTTGGTCAACCTAAGGAAAGTCTAAGCAAAGATGAATACAAATTGTCCAGTGCTCACTCCACACTCTCCAAACCTGTATGCAACTTGTAAGTTTCCCAATGACAACTAATGACACTTTACACTTTGCAAAGCACTGTCACAAACATATTTTATTCAATCCTTACAATAACTCTGTGACCTAGGTATGGTGGCATATTCTTATTTTACAGATGAAGAAACAAACTAAAAGAAATAAAGGACATATCCAAGTTCAGTTAGCTATTTTGGTGAAAAGTTGAGGTTACAAACCAATTTTGCTTGCTTTCAACTCATGGAGTTTTTCAATGTGCCCCATGAATCAGTAGTCCCATGAGAAATTCGGTGAATAAAAAGTTTGAGATATGGTGAAGATTTTTATCAAGATAAAGATTCTGGGAAACCCTACAGTAAAGGAATCTGGTTACCTTTGTTTTCCACAGTGTTTCTCACACTTACCTGACTAGGAAACTCCCTTTTTTCAAATAACTGTTAACATGTCATAGAATTTGGGGAAATGCTACCCTACATAAGCTGCTTCACAGGAAGCACAGAGAATGTCAGGTTGAGTAAGGATGGGGGCTCCTTGAAGGAGCACTCTTCTCTCAGCAGCCTCCAGACTTTCACCAAACATTTCCTCCTGTCTGCAAGTGGAAGGAGACTCTGATGATGGAGCAAAGTAGGCTGTTATGATGAGGATAAGGGACAAAGAAAAATACATAGATATACTCACTATATAAGATCTGGAATCTTTCCGAAGTGGCCCTAACTCAGTGTTTTCCAAAATAGACTTTACAGCCATCTGCCTCAGAATCATCCAGGAAATATGGTGAACATGAAGATTCCCAGACTATAGCAGACCTCATAAAACAGAATCTCTGGGGATAGGGCCCAGGGATCTACATTTTAACAAGCTTACTGATTCTGACAGGACTAGAATTTGAAAAACATAGCCGTAGGTAGTTGACAACAGATGTGAGATACTTTTCCAATTAAATCAAAGTCGCAAACCCAAATGAAAATGGCCCAAGATGCATCCAGTGGGGGACTATTGGGTTTCTCAGTAAATAACCACATCTCAATGAGATCAGCCTTCCTGGGGAAGATTATTCCATGGTCTATCAGATCTCTTCATTAGGGAAACTTCCCAGCTATTCCATCTAAGTAGATTTTCTTAATTCAATCCTATTATTCCCATGCTTTATACAAAGCTGAGTACAGCAGTTATATGCAATAAACAAAAATGCTACATAAATGCCACTCTAGGCTCATGTTTCCATTCAATTACCCTCAAATGGCCATATTTATCTACAAAGTAAGAGTCAACCTAGGTGCTCAAGGCCAGCTTCTTTAGGTATCAAATCTTGATTTGGAAGAGTAGTGCCATTTTCACAGTCAAGTGTGCAGCCATCAATGGCTCATTCTTGCAAACAGATGGCATTCTCACAGCTCCTCAGCCACATTACAAAAACTGGGAGGGACTCAAAAGGCTGTTCAAGATGGAGGCACTTAAGGAAATGAGAATGTGGCCATAATTACTAACTCAGTTACAAATGCTGTGGTTTCTTGGCCTTGGGAAAAGGACCATGAACAAGATAACAGCAATATCATGACAACCAAATGGAATGAGATAAGGAAGCAGGAGAGATTTGGGTTGCACATCAGGAAGTACCTACTAACTATCTAGATCAGGGGTACTCAAACATTTTAAACAGGAGGCCAGTTCACTGTCCCTCAGACCATTGGAGGGCCGGACTATAGTTAAAAAAAAAACAAACTATGAACAAATTCCTATGCACACTGCACATATCTTATTTTGAAGTAAAAAAACAAACAGGCAAAAACACCTGCATGTGGCCCATGGGCCGTAGTTTGAGGACACCTGATCTAGATTATTAGGAATGACAATAAGCTGCCAAGATAGGCCATATGGTTCTCTCTAAGGTCATCAAAACTGGAAATATGATCTAAGATTTCCTGCCCAGACATAGTTGAGTTGACAAGATGACCTTTTCAAGTTTATAATGAAGATTTTACAAGGATTCAGAAGATGCAGCTAGGGAAAATCATTCTGGTGAACAACAACAACAACAAAAGCTCTTTGGAAGAGCAAGTGATTCATTTAGAGATCATCTGAAGAACTTCAATTGATTTTCCTAGGGATACCTTAGATTCACAGTAACTTGGAAAGAGCTTAGCGAATTGGTATAGCTAAAATAATTAATTAGCCATTTAAATCAGATAAATCATTCATAAACACACATATGTATCTATGATTGAAATTTTGAAGATTATAACATTGTGGGAAATGTAAGTATGGAATACCTGGCAAATTATTTCACCTAAAAATGCAATAACAATCAATAATAATTCTGTGCATTAAAACATCCATTAAATCAACTTTGGAATGATCCCTGAAATAGCACAGACATCTGTAATTTTGAGGACACATTTGCATTGATCTGCTTAGATCCTAGGAGATAAAGAATGTGATCTTTCCAGATATCTGTCAGGACCAGGGTTCCAGACACAGAGAGAAGCCATGGCTGCGAGAGCCTGCTGAGTGAGTGTAGGCTCTGAAGTCAGATTGCCTGGGTTCAAATCACAGTTTCATTGCTTACTATCTTCATTAGCCTGGGCAATTTCTTAACCCCTCTAAGCCTCAGTTTCATCACATGTAAATGGGATAGTAATGATAAATACATTACAGAAACCAAATGAGTATTAAATAAAATAATTAATGCAAAGCATTAAACACTGTCAAGCATGAAGTAAACATTCAATAAGTGATAGTTAAAATTGCCCCCATTATTAAGAATTATAAGTAAATCATGAGTCTCTTCACTCCCACCAATTTTCTAAATTATCCCTGACACTGTATGATAAATTTATGAGAAATCAGTCTGCAAAATAAAGCAGATTCCCAGGAATTATAAGGAAACAAAAGAAATAGGGAATTGTGTGCTGTCTTTTGCGAACTCAAAAATAACAAAATACTAAGAACAAGATACCTGTGATATGAAACAAAACTTGACAGTCCTAAAACTATCAGTCAGGGCCTTAACCACCCAATACAAATTCCATACACTTAATGAGCTCCTGCAAAGAAGGCTGATGCCAAATGAAATACGTGGATGTACCTACCATCCTTGAGGGGCACAGTAGGGACATAATTGGGCAATGCTGAGTAATACAATGTTTAGTAATACAGCCTTAGTGTATTCTTTTATGTATTCTAATTCTAGAGATTCACTCCTAGGACCAGCACAAGATGCTTTTCTTACAATATTTCTCATTATAGAAGGACTTCCCATCTCTGTCAACTACCCCAAATCTTACTCTTCCATTAGATCTTGCCTCCCACTATAGCCATTCAAGACATTTAGCTTAAAATATGTAGTTCCTTACTTGAACATTCATTCACTCATTCATTCAATACTACTTAACTGAACCACCTACAAACAACATATAAAATTCTGTGACTGGGAGCTAATTTGATGTATTTTTGTATATACTGGCTCTTTCTTTGCAGTGTTTTCTGTCCTCAACGAGTTAAAGATGTAACAAAAAGGTAATAAAAGAGAAAGCACAACCAAGGGAATTCAAAGAAGGGAGCAAATGCTTTCAGTGGGATGACCCAGTAAATGGCACCCTAGCCTGGCTGCAAGAGATGTTAGTAGGCAAGGGTTACAGTGGGGAGGAAAGCACATACACTTCGTTGGAACGAATGCAAGTTTGACATTTCCTACAGAATTTTGCTCGTTGCTGTGAATTTATGACAATTGTGGATTAAATGCATACATGAATTAATGAAACAGAGCCTATTTTACCCTCATTCAGGAAAACAGGCGAATTAGGTCCTGGCTCAAGGTTATCTAGGCCTATTGGGGGAGAGGTACTTAGCAGAATCTGGCCATAGTAAGGATTCTAAATTGCATGTTAAAGAAGTATAGTAAAAGATGTGAGCAGAAAGGAGAATGGCCATCAGGATGTTGTTTTTCTGGAAATGGCATATGGGTAAAGGGGGGCAGTAGAGAGGGAGCACAGCTCCCTCTTTCCACCTCTTACTCTGCAGGCTTCTGGTTCACTAAAACCCAATCGGACCCTTGCTTTCTTTCCTGAGTCAGTAATAAATGGCAGTAATTATCCATGCGGGACTCTGTGTGAATCATGAGGCAGCTCTGGCTCCCGTCTCCTTGCAATTTTGAGCTGTGTGTGTCTGTATGTGTGTGTGTGTGTTTCACCCACTACTATTGAGGGGTAGAAAATAGATTACAATTACATTCTGGCTGGCTTTTGAAGACTTGATGGACAGCTGGAGAGAAATCTTGCCTGCAGCTGCCAGGATGAGAGGGTGGCCAAGAGGTGGGCGTGGAGAGAGGAAGAAAGGCTCTGTCAGGAGAGGGGGAAACAATACAAAATGAATTCAGTATATTTTCAAAGGAGCATTTTAAAAGATCAGGGTTGCTGACATTAAAACCGAATCCAGGGTCCAGGTGGCTGGTTGCACAGCTGTATGAAGTAGGTCCTTTTCCGGAACATTTTGAGTGTTCAAGTCCAAAGATGCTATCACTGGATCTTACAGCGGCAAGATGAGACTTGGACCAAGGCTGACACTGAGGATGGCTGCAGCCCCCAGCTCTGAATCATAGGGCTCAGCTGCAGGTTTTTCCCTCCCTCTGCCCAGAACCACTTTTCCAGGTTAAAATCAATCTATTCCTGTTCCATCTAATCTCAAAGAGGTTAGGTGAGATGATTTCTAGGTTCCCTTCCACCCTACCCCCACCAGTTTTTAGTAGTGTGTGGGGGGGGTGCTTTCATTTACTTACTGAGCACTATATGCTTGGCCCTAGGCCATGCATGTTATCTACATATCTCATATAATCCATACTACTCCCCTTCAAGAGAAAGGTCATAACCTTTATTTTATAGAGGAGGAAAACGATGTTTAGAGAGGTGAAATAACTCTCTAAAGGGCTGAGCAAACCAGGCAGGCTGACTTCAAAGTATATCTCCCACCCACAGTGCTATGCTGAGCCTACGTCTGGTCACAGGATTCTGTGTTCTCTGAAATATTATCTCACAGGCCACTGGAACCTATTGCTGAATCTATTATTCCATTTTCAAGGATTAGCTGGCCTATGTGGGACACAGGAACAGCTGCGTATGGACAAGGAAAGGACAAGAAAGGCTCAGAGCATAGGGTATAGTTCTGGGAGAATGTCCTGGTTAGGGCACAGAAAGACAAAGGCAGGAACCGCATGAGGAGCTCAGGGGACAGTCACAAGTAGAGCAGGTCTCCAGAAATAATGGCCAAGATGAGCTGCAAAGACAAACTCATCCTGCTTCCTGGCTTGCCTTAGATAGCTCTGACTCTATTGTTTTTACAGTCCTACATGCATTCATCCTAGGCACCAGCGATTCTGCCTCTATAGCTTGAAACCTTTTCAAAAAGGTGGCAAGGGCACTTTGGTTACAGAACATGAGTGTCCTCTATGATCTCATTCCCACAATGTCATTGCAAGGGGGAGCCTTTCAAATATATGAAGACACAGGTATATCTTTAGATGTAGCTTGTTTGATGAGACAGACAGCCTAAAACAAACCAGGTCATCAGGAAATCAAGGGATAACAATTGTCATACATTTCTCAGACTTTGGGAAACCTCACAAACTTTTCTTAATGTGCCTTGAATATCTCCAAAAGAATTACACCTTAGCCTCCTACGTATGAAAATAGAAGAGAAAATTATTAAAACAAAACAAACACCCTGCTTTGGAGCAGCTAGCCCATCTGACCATTTTCCTGACATGCTGAAGTGTATGCAGGTTATGAGTCACAGGCCTAATTGGCAGGTGTGAGGTTTCATTAGAACCTGACCAAGAACCATTTATTTCTATTTTGTTTCCAGCTTCCTTTAGACAATCCAAATAGCTCTGGATCACCAAATACCTATGAGTAAAGTAGAAGTGAGAGAAGGACAAATACCTCTTGACTTGCTAATGGTCACCCTCCAAGCTAAATGCAATGTGTCTTATCCAATCATTACTGTTTTTGAAACAGCATGTCAAAGCAAAAGAGGCAGATCAAATCAGGCATCAAAAATGCAAAAGTCTTGGTACTGGCACAAGAACAGGGACATTGACCAGTGGAACAGAACAGAGAACCCAGATATAAAACCATCCTCACATAGCCATCTAATCTTTGACAAAGGAAACAAAAACATGCACTGTGGAAAAGAATCTTATTCAATAAATGGTGCTGGGAAAACTGGATAGCCACATGTAGAAGACTGAAACAGGACCCACACCTTACACCTCTCACAAAAATCACCTCACACGCTGGGTAACAGACTTGAACCTTAGATGTGAAACTATTAGAATTCTAGAGGAAAACATTGGAAATACTCTTCTAGACATAGGCCTAGGCAAATAATTTATGAAGAAGACCCCAAAGGCAATCACAGCAGCAACAAAAATAAATAAATGGGACCTGATCAAATTAAAAAGCTTCTGCACAGCCAAAGAAACTGTCAAGAGAGCAAACAGACAACCCATAGAATGGGAGAAAATTTTCGCAAGCTACACAATCGATAAAGGGCTGATAACTAAAATCTATTTAGAACTCAGGAAAATCAGCAAGGAAAAATCAAACAACCCTATCAAAAAGTGGGCAAAAGACATGAACAGAAATTTTTCAAAAGAAGACAGAATAATGGCCAACAAACATATGAAAAAATGCTCAACATCTCTAATCATCAGGGAAATGCAAATCAAAACTGCAGTGAGATATCACTTAACTCCAGTGAGAATGGTCTTTATCAAAAAGTCCCCAAACAATAAATTTTGGTGTGGATGTGGAGAGATAGGAACACTCCTACACTGCTGGTGGGACTGCAAACTAGTTCAACCTCTGTGGAAAGCAATATGGAGATACCTTAAACAGATACAAATAGATCTACCATTTGATCCAGCAATCCCACTGCTGGGCATCTACCCAACAGATCCAATGACACTCTACAAAAAAGACACCTGCACTCGAATGTTTATAGCAGCACAATTCACAATTGCAAAGTTGTGGAAACAATCCAAGTGCCCATTAATTCATGAGTGGATTAATAAAATGTGGTATATGTATACCATGGAGTACTATTCAGCTTTAAGAAACAATGGTGATATAGTACCTCTTGTATTTTCCTGGATAGAGCTGGAACCCATTCTACTAAGTGAAGTATCCCAAGAATGGAAAAACAAGCACCACATGTACTCACCAGCAAACTGGTATTAACAGATCAACACCTAAGTGGACATATAGGAATAACATTTATCGGGTGTTGGGCAGGTGAGAGGGGGCAGGAGGGGATGGGCATATATATACATAATGAGTGAGATGTGCACCATCTGGGGGATGGTCACGCTTGAAGCTCTGACTCAAGGGGGGAGTGGGAATATGGGCAATATATGTAACCTTAATATTTGTAACCCCATAATATGCTTAAATAAAAAAAATAAACAGTTTTTAAAAAGATGCAAAAGTGCAGTAAGATATTTCATTTTTAATTTATACAATATTCTATAATATTTTGTTTCCTATTATAATCAAATAAATACAAATTTGGAAAGTAAGACTTCCAAATACTAGGAGTAAAGGAGGGGGAAATGCTAACATATTTATTACATTTGTCTAAAACAGATACCCACTTGCCTAGGTCCTGCAATTCCATAATGGTTAAGAAAATAAAACACCATGATTACTTCACAAATAAAATATAGATAGCTTCTCTAAGTGTAACTTAGAAATATTTGCAGGTATATGGGTAGAAATCCCCACTCCATATAAAGCACTGAAAAACTCACCAGTTAGAACTCAAACTGTAGGTAAACATGCCCCCAAAATTGCAGACAGGTGTGATTTCCCTGGCTAAGAAATAGAAGTGATTTAAACAGGCCTCCAACCTTTAGGGTAAAGGTGGTTAGCACAGTGGTCTGCAGAGCCGCCAAGCAAAATAATCAGAATAGTCTCCCTTATCCTTAACTAATTGCTTCCACTCCTTCTCATCAGCCTTCTATGCAGGACTGCTTTGATGGCATTTGCTTCTTGGTCTAGATCAAATTTAGATCATAATTTAAGAACTGGTCCATTAATCGCCATCAGCAATTCCTTTGCCAGCAGAGCTGGAACCCTTCCCTAGGCACGAGATGACACTTACACACATCTGGTTAGGGATTTCTTTGTTCAGCAACACACTAAATAGGCACAGTAAGTCCCTAGTGAAAGTCAGGAGCTATATTAAATATTAGGGGTGCATCCTCACACTCTGCTCACAGATAAGTAATGGGCCATTAAAAAATGCTGTCTGGGTCAGCTAGATGGGTCATAAAAGGATGCTTGTGTCAAATTTTAGCCCTTTACTATCAGTTCATCCTATCCCAGACCAGTCTTAGAGTCATCATGCCATGAAATCACAGCAAATGTGACCTATTCTATGGAAACATTTGTGACTGTAAGAAAAGATAAACACCTGAAGAAATGTGCATCTTAGGACATTTGGCTATGTGAGTGGTGAAATGGACAGAGAAGAGGGTGTGCAAAGGAATAAGACATTGTCAGCTGCAAAGAAAAAATTATCCAGTGCCAAAACAAAATAAGAACATAGTTTGAGAACTCACACTTTCTGATTTTAAAACTTACTACAAAGCAACAGCAATCAGAGCAATGTGGTGGTAGTGGCATAAGAATAGACATATAGATCAATGGAATAGAATTGAGAGTCCAGAAATAAGCCCATATATCTATGTCTGATTTTCAACAAGGGTGCCAAGACCATTCAATGGAGAAAAAATAGTCTTTTCAAAAAATGGTGATAGGAAAACTGCGTACATACATGCAAAACATTAAGTTGGACCCGTGCCTTACACCATATGTAAAATTAACTCAAAATGGATTGACAACCTAAATATAAGAGCTAAAACCATAAAACTCTTAGAAGAAAACATAGGAATAAATTTTCATGACCATGGATTCGGCAATTGATTCTTAGATATGACACCAAAAGCGCAAGCAACAAAAGAAAAAGTAAATTGGACATTATCAAAAGTGAAAACTTTTGTTTCAAAGGATACCATCAAGAAAGCAAAAAGACAACCAACAGAATGGGAGAAAATATTTACAAATCATCTATCTGATAAGGGTCTAGTATCCAATATATTTTAATAACTCTTACCACTCAACAACAAAAATACAAAAAGTTAAATTTAAAAATGTGCATTGGGGCTTAGAAACCAATACCCCAAAATATGGCATTTTGAAATGCTGAACTGAAGAAGCCCCAAGGTCCCTCTTTTCTCCCCCTAACCCCTACCTCCCACCATCTCTCTCAAAGCATAGGGTTCTCTGAAGTTCCTTTATCTACCTAAAGTCCAGACCTAACAAAGAAGAAAATAATTACCTCTGGTCCCTCCCCTGAGTTTTCATTAATTGAACCCATATCACAAGGAAGGAAGACTAAAGTCTGTCAACAAACCTGGACAGACTTGTCACAAACCATTATCTCCTCTATGGGCCCTACAGACTTTGCCCCAGACCACTGTATGTTCTTCAAGGCCATTAAATACTCCCTAGTAATCATTTATTGCCCCTCAACAGAATCCTCTTCTCCCCCGTTCCCATAACATGCCAGGATCCAAGCTCCCATTCTTTCTACAACCTCAAAATGGTATATAAGCTTCTGCACCCCATTAGGGTGTTGGGTTTTCAGTCTGAAAGCTCCCATGTATACATGTTAAATCAATTTGTATGCTGTTTCCCCAATTAATCTGCCTTTTATGAGTTGAATTTTTAGCAAAATTTCAGAAGACCAAGGGAAATTCCTCAGCCCCTACAGGGCAAAGAACATGAAAAGACATTTTTCCAAGGAAGATATCCAAATGGCTAAAAAGCACGTGAAAAGATGTTCAACATCACTAGTCATTAGAGAAATGCAAATCAAAACCAAAATGAATATCACTTCACACCCACTAGGATGTCTATAGCTTTTACTATATTTTATTTTATTATTTTATTTTATTTTTTGGAGATAAGAGTCTCACACTGTCACCCTGGCTGGAGTGCAGTGGTGTCATTGTAGCTCACCGCAACCTTCAACTCCTGGGTTTAAGCGATCCTCCCACATCAGCTTTCCAAGTAGCTGGAACTACAGGTGCATTCCATCACGCCTGCCTAACTTTTTCCTATTTTTAGTAGAGACGGGGTCTCACTCTTGCTCAGGCTGGTCTCAAAACCTAAGCTTAAGTGAGCCTCCCACCTCAGCCTCTCAAAGTGCTAGGATTACAGGTGTGAGCCACAATACCTGGACAGCTACAGCTTTTTAAAAAATGGAAAATATCAATTGTTGAAGAGAATGTGGAGGAACTGGAATCCTTATACATTGCTGGTGAGAATGTAAAATAGTGTAGTTACTGTAGAAAATGGTTTGGCAGTTCCTCAAAATGTTAAACATAGAATTACCTAGTAATCCCACTCCTAGATATATAACCAAAAGAACTGAAAACAAGTACTGAAATACACATACATGCATGTTCATAGCACCACTATTCGCAACAGTCAAAAGGTAGAAACAGCTCAAGTGTCCATCAACAGATAAATGGATAAACAAACTGTGGTTTATAAATACAATGTAATATTATTCAGTCATAAAAAGGATTGAAGTACTGATGCATGCTACAATGTGAATAAACTTCAAAAAAATTATGCTGGGTGAAAAAAGCCAGACATAAAAGGCCATGTATAATATAATGCCATTTATTTGAAATATCCAGGCTTGGCACAGTGATTCACACCTGTAATCCTAGCACTTTGAGAGGCAAGAGGATCACTTGAGATCAGGAGTCGGAAACCAGCCTAAGTAACATAGCAAGACTCCATCTCTACAAAAAATGAAAAAATTTGCCAGGCATAATGGTGTGCCTCTGTAGTCTCAGCTACTTAGGAGGCTGAGATGGGAGGATCACTTGAGCCCTGGAATTCGAAGCTATGACAAGCTATGACATGCCTCCAGCATGGATAACAGAGTAAGATATGGTTTTAGACTGAGAGAATCAAGGAAGGTCTCCCTAAGATGTAAAAATTAGCTGAGATAGCAAAGATAAGTTAGAGTTAATAAGTGAAGCAGTTAAGGAGGGTTTGGGGCAGTGGTGGGGAAAACATCCCATTCAATGGAAACAACATGCGCAAAGATCTAGTGGCAGATGTATAAAGGAAGCCAGTACCTCCTTGGTATTTGAAAGATTTATCAGTAATAGCTTTGACTATCTGCAACCAAGCCACTGGCTTATTACACACAGTAATTTACAATTTTGTAGAGATAACAATCAAATTGTGAAGCTACGTGGCCATAGCCAAGTTTGTTGTTCTATCATATTTTCATTTGGTGTTGAAGGGTTCACTTAAAATTTTCATATATTTTGTGGTATTTTATAGGGGAAATTGTATGCCATGGTGGTATACATGATTTTGAAGGTCTCAAGAGGTCCCCTTTGAGACTATCCAGTGCTCTATAGATTCAACAGAGACAGTGATTCTTTGGTGAGTGGACCAGATTCAACCACAAGACATATTTTGATTGGCCAACATGGCCTTAATGTCTTTAGAGATGGCAGAATCTCTCCAATCTAGCCCCAGCCTGCTTCATTGTCTTATTTTACACCTAGATGTTCCCTAGTTTTCATTTTTGCTTGGCTTCTGACTACATTTAAATTTGTGCCCCCTGTCAAAGTAACAAGTATATCAGCAAATGTTTGATTAGCTCATGCTATTGTCTTTCTTGAAGGCTGGGAAGGAGGAAGGTGGGAAAGTCAAATGGGGAAAGGTATGTAGGAATATGAGAAGGGGTTCATTACCTATAATACAAAATAAAGGTAATATTTTCAATATATATATATAAAAAAAGGATTCCTGAGAGATAGATGAGAAATTAAACATGAGTGTTTGAAACCAGTCCCCTTGGACTTAAAGCACAGAGATCCATATATACCTAGACTATGCCCAGCACTAAAGACTCTATCTGTGATCAAGGAGGAAGCAGAATTACCTTTACATAAGTCACTATTGTTATGGGAGCAGTGATTTTTGCACATCCGTTGGCATAAATCCTGGGTGGAGATACTGCAGTCTATATACCCACCAGGCCCAGGGAGGTGCCTTTCTACAGAGAAAGAAATGAGGTGCATGTGTCACATTCTCTTAGCAACATGGCTACAAAAATAATTACAGGAAGCAATCTTTTCTTTGAGTTTTGCTTTCAGGCTTCTGCATGCCAGAAAGGCCTCCAAAGAGCACTGCCTATAGCAATTACAACATCCCGTTGTGATGTTGCTAGAACAGAACATTCGCCTTTTCTCAGAAACTGAGAGTAGTCTATTATCACAGTATGTTCTGAGACAATGGAGTTCAATAGGGCAAACAAAAGGCTGGATATAGAAGACCAGTACATTCAAATCATTGCCCTGGCCATTCACTCAATAAATATTTATCGAGTACTTACTATGAGCCAGAGCAGGCTAGACATGAAGACACAAAAAGAATGATTTCCCATTCTCAGCTGAGACAAATCATTCCTTTCATTTGTGACACAAAGAGTCTTGCCTTCCCACTTCAACACCATATGGGAGGATGGGTAAGCTAAGCTAAAACGGATTTAACAGCGTAAGAGGGTCACATATACCACTAATATGCAATACATTCTCCATCGTATTGATAACAATAAGAAGAAAAGTAGCATTGAGAAGAAAACTTTCAACTCACTGACCAAAGTATTTTAATTTTTTCAGGTTATAGGCACAATTCACCACCTGTTTCTGAGAACCCTGTTCTGTGGTGAAAGTACTTAATTTTTTAAGCCAATGGGGAAGAGAAACACAGAGAATGTTATGATCAACCTAAAGTAAATGAACTGATAAATCACAGCGACGTTGAAATAAAGGAAGATTTTATAGCACTTTTGGGTGAATGAGAACAAAAAGTGGGGAAAAAAATGTTTCCCCCATTTCCATTTACTTGAGAACACACAAAGCTACTTGGAAAAAATTAACTAAAACAGTTTTCTACTGGATTATTCAAATGTACAAAATACTCAAATACTCACATGCAATGGTTTTTATGCACTAATATGACATCACAGACTCGACTGCAGAAGAACCTGGGCTTGTTTGTCCCCAAATAGTCATCTATCCATTTTTCCCCTTGCATACCCACATGCAATGGCAGATGGGCTGGTTTGGTGCCAGAACTACAGAAGTTTTCTGGTCTGACATGGGGACTGACATCCTGATTTTAGGCTCACAGGCACAGTGCTCCAGCCAACTGAACTCTACTTGACCAGGATATTTTTGAAAACAACAAGTCAAATTAATGGCCAGTCACCAGTAACTGTATGACAATGAATTATTTTCAAGGATCAGGTTGTTTGAATTCAAATGTCCCCATATCACCACCCACACACACTCACATAAATTGTATATGTATATCTATGGAGTTCATAAAACAATGATGAAAGCCATCGCATGGCTCTGACTTTAGGTTCTAAATGCTGTGGAAGCATGCCCAAAATAATCATGAGAAACTTCCACATGCAAATTCTTTGATGCTCTTCCCATTGAGAGGTGTGGTCCATGCCCTCACTCCTTGAATCCAGGCAGGCTCTGTAATCACTTTGACCAACAGAATCTTGCAGAAGTGATGTGGTGCCAGTTTGGGAAGTTGGATCTTAGTAAAATGGCAGCCTCCACTTCTTGTGTATTGGAATGCCTGCTCTTGGAGCATTGAACAGATACATGCATCCAGTTATCCTGTTAGAGAAACCATATACATAGGTAGAGGGGTCCAGCTGAGCCCAGGCTTCCAGCCATTGCAGCCACCAAAGACACCAGGCACGTGAGTAAAGCCACCTTGGACTCTCTACACTGGACAAGTTACCAGCAGATTAGCACTGGGTTACCCTTGTTCATATCATATAAAATAAAAGCTGAGCTCTGCCCAAATTCCTGACCCCAAAATCATGAAATGTAATAAAATGTTTAATGTTTTATTCCACTATGGTTTGGGATGGTTTGTCATGTAGCAATAGATATTTGGAACAAAAGCTTACCGGATCTCAGGGGTAGGACTATTTGAATGGTAGGCACATGGAAAGTGTCCTTAGAAGGTATTAATTAGCAGTCAGAGGGAAGTCTATATCTGTTTTGCCCTATTATTATTTAAGACATGATAATGCTTGGGGGAAAGGTTAGGAAGCTAGAAGTGCAAGAGTTGGACCAGGACTAAATAATCTTCAAGTCTAGCCCAAAGGAAACTGCCTCTGAGATTATCACTGCCATATTCTAAAATGAATAGCCTCTGAAAGAGTGAAAAAATACACAGAAACATTTTGAAAAAGAAACAAGGACTCATCCTCTCAGATAATAAAATACAGCTTAAAGTAACTAAAACAGTATGGTAGCGTTTTAACCACAGAACTGAATAAAAAGTACAAAAATAGATCCAGGTATATAAGAGATTTTATTGTGAGATAAATAGATATTTCAAATCATTGGGAAAGGATAAACTATTCTATATAGAGATAATAAATGCAGCATGTGTCCTATGCTATTGGGAAAATAGGTTATTCATACTTTAATGTCTAATTACAGTCTTACTTGAATTAATCAGAAAAAAAGTTCAGATGGACTAAAAACTTAAATATTTATATTATCTAAATATAAAACGTCAAATGATAAAGAATACTTTTACAATCTTGAAAAAAAAGAGAGATTCATGAGTTTGATACAAAATTCAAAAGCCACAAAGGGAAAAATGAACAAATTCAAATGTACTAAAATTTCAAATTCTTACAGAAAAAAAAACCCCACATTAAACAAAATTAAAAGGCCAAGAGAAAACTAGGGGAAAAAACACCTGCAACATATAATATTCGAAGGGTTAAGAGCCATAATATATATATTTTTTAAATTTTTTTCTCTTCTTTTTTGTTCTTTTTATTTTTTATTTTTTTGACCAAAGATAGGTGACTCTATCTGCACAAGGAGCCATAATGTATTACAAAGAAAACATAGAAAACCACGATAGAAAAATGGATGAAAAACATGAACAAGCAATTCACTGAGACGAAGTGCAAATAAACAAAAACATACAGAATTATATTCAACTTCACCAATAATTGAAGTAATGAAAATAAGATATAATTTTACCAACCATATTGGAAAAAATTTTGATGATGAGTAATAACCAGTTTTGATAAAAATGTAGGGAAATAGGAATTCTCATACACTGTTGGAGGAAAATATAAATCTCTATAGTCACTTTTTAGAACTTGGCAATATGTGTCAATATTAAAAATAAGTATTTCTTTTGATTCATAGATTCCATTTTTTTCTAACTAGCCTACAGGAATGCTCACACAAATACACAAATGCATAAATATACACACAATGATACTCATTCAAGCTTTGTTTATAATAGCAATAAAAAAGGTAAACAATCAAAACACTCATCTACAGGGGAATACTTAAATACATTATGAAACCTCTATACTATAAAATTGTGGTCCCCAACCCCTGTGCCACAGATTGGTACCGGTGTTAGATTTTCATAGGAGCATGAACCCTACTATAAACTGCTCATGTGAGAGATTGAGGTTGCACACTCCTTATAAGAATCTAATGCGTGATGATCTGAGGTGAAGCTGAAGGTGATGCTAGTGCTGGGAAGCAGCTGAAAATACAGATTATCATTAGCAGAAAGGTTTGTATAATTATTTCAT
The DNA here is from genome assembly GCF_040939455.1 of Microcebus murinus. NCBI lineage: Eukaryota > Metazoa > Chordata > Mammalia > Primates > Cheirogaleidae > Microcebus > Microcebus murinus. The sequence goes on along the minus strand of NC_134111.1, from coordinate 48,996,936 downwards.
TATATATTGCAATGTAATAATAATAGAAATAAAATACACAATAAATGTAATGTGCTTGAATCATCCTGAAACTCTCCTCCCCCACTCCCAGTACCTGGAAAAAATTGTCTTCCATGAAACCAGTCCCTGGTGCCAAAAAGGTTGGGGACCTCTGCTACAGAATACAACACATCCATTGTAAAAGAATAAGGTAGGTCTTTATAAATACTGATAAGGAAAGATATGTTTGATAAAATTGCTAAGTGAAAAAAAAAACAACACAAATGATATGATCATATTTTGGTAAAAAGGCAAATTTACAAATGAATGTGTATAAATAACATATATTAGTATGTGCATAAGAAAATTTTTTACATTTATGTATTAATTCTATGCGAAAATGCCTTGTGGAGAGAAATACAAGACCACATACCAAAGATCTTATTCATGGTTTTTCAACTTCAACTATTATTACTCATTGTGCATATTCCTTTTTAAAACAAGAAGTCATGCAGACCCCATACACTATGGTAGCATTATGGTTTTTAGGAACTTTGAGAGCTGCTAAAGGACATATCCAGCTTGGTGGGAAGACTTGCTGGTGCCTACTCCTACACTTAGTCTTGCTCCAGGGCTTTGGAGAAGTATCCAAAACCCACAAACACCTATCTGTTTAGAATTTCCCAATATGGTTTTAATTTGCCTCCTGCTGCTGGCTCTAATTATCTAGCCAGTGCCTGAGAGGGGAAATCCAGCCTCCTGCCTCCACTTTGCCTATATGGCAGCTCTATATTGCTTGTTTCCTATAAGCATTCTCATCTTGCACAGACCCTTACACACAAAATGGTGATGAAATACTGGGCCACATGTCCTCACTGCCCCCTCTGCATGACTATGTATCACACAATCAGGAAACAATTACTCATGATAACTATCATTTGTTATTGCACATATACTATTGAAGATTAGTCATTAAACCACCCCAGCAACTCCCAGCCCTCGTTTTGTTTTGCTTGATGAAAGCTGAGATTCTAGCTAAGGGCATTCTGCCTATATCATCTTCTGGCCATTTTAAATAAGAGTTTGAAGCAGAGAATTTTCTTAGTAACATCCCGTCTTATTTTGACTATATTTTGTGCTACAGAAATGTATAAAATTCAAGTGATCAATTCAATTTGAGGTATTATGACTCTTCGTAGTTGTTTCCTGATTTCAGATAAATCATTTGATGTATAAAGTAACTAAAATATCAACATCCCTAAACTTGACATTTGAATATATTGTCTTCATTAGTCAACTAGGACACATTAAACTAGGATTTCAATCTTCAAAATAAAGCCTGGTTGAGCAGCTGGTACAGATAACTAAGGGTTCTGTGGTCTTTACAGTTCAGCTGAGTGATCATCACATACTGATAAGTAGATTGGTTTAACATTCAAGGAAATTGCTCTCATTGCCATCCAGACAGAGTCCAGCTCCCCTTCATGTTGAAGGATCTTTCCTAGGCTGGGATGCCTTTTCGATAGGCAATGTGCACAGATGTAGCCTATAAAATCTAAATTGCTTACATGCCAGCAACCACCATGGTTTGTCAACTAACTAAATAAACCCTCTTTGTAATTCACCACCTCTTCCTGAGATTTGATTTTAATCTCCAAGATATCTTGTACACCGAAATCTGTTTCATCTTCATACTTAGCTAATTTTGAGATGGGGAAAAACAAAAACAAAAATAAACCTTAAATCTAAGTCTTAACCAAAGAAGTCACTTAAGATGTATTGTGATAGATTTTGAAAAGTAGGAAAATACTCTGTTTCGTGAGCACTCACTAAAGCTGGTTGCAGACTGGATGTGCCAAGGTGAAAAAGCCAGCAAGAAGTCTAAGTTGGACATGGTTATTGTTTCCTAAAATGCTTGACCCTCCACTTTCCAAATCTCATTCTTACATATATAGCACTAAGTGCCTAATTCTGCCATCCTAGTCCGGGCACCAAGTGCCCCTCATGCCTGATTACCAGCCTCCCAAGGAGAGCAGCTCTATCCACACTACTTCCCAGAGGAAAATGTTTGGGGGCAGGAATTGGGATAAAATATGCAATATTATAAGGATTTAGGAAATGACATAGCCTTAGATTGAGGGCTAGAAATGAGTCTTCTCTGGTGACCCTTTGGCACCTGGTAAGGTAGAAAATATAGGAGGTATCGATATGCAGATTATGACTCCGCTATTTTAATATGGGCCCTCCCATGTCAATACTCTAAGCATACAGGCTAATGAGCCAACACTATCCAGAACACTGCCCGTCATCATGGCAGGGGAAAAAAAACATGGCAAATCACCTTTCAAAGGCTTCCACCCAGAAATGTCATGTGTTATTTCCACTCACATTTTATTGGCCAAAGTAGCTCATATGGTCATATCCAACTTAAAAGAAGCAGGTAAGTGCAATCTACACTGTGCCCAAAGAAGGGAATGAGAATACTGAGCAGCTATAATGACTGCCACATCTGCACTGTAAGATATGAAAGTGCTTTTAAAAACTACAAGCCCTAGACAACAGTGATTTATTTTATTGAGTACCACACTACTGAGAATATTTAAGGGCTTCCCCATACTAAGATGCTATAATCTAATCCTAACAATGTAAGGACAATTGTTTTCTGTTATTTAGAAAATGCATCCTAGGTCTTTAGATCTCATCAAAGACCTGACATAATTCTTCCTGTGATCTAGCAATGCACTTTTTTTCCTTACTGCCCTTGCCCACAATTAAAAGATCTTTACCCCAATTTCTTAGATCCAAGAATTGGGCTTATTTCCATTTATACTCAGTGTTCTGGGAACAAAGGGGAAAAAATGGAAGCTAGATTGCTTAATTTCTAATTCTGATCTTGCCATTTGCTAGTTACAAAATCTTAGACAAATTACTTATTCTTTCTGGACCTTGGTTTCCTTCTCGAAAAGAAGGAATATTAACAACACTTACCCCTCCCAGGGTTTTTGAAAAGATTATATATACATAGTAATATGTAAAGTACTCAGCCCATTGCCTGGCTCATAGCAAGTATTCAGTAAATATTTGCTCTTTCCTTTTAGAAAAAAAAAATGTATTGGAAAGTTCTCTTAAGGGCCATGGTAGCAGTAAAGGTAACTATGATGTCAGACAAGCCAGTGGCAACATCCAGGGAGCAAGAATGGCCTCAGAAAATTGCATGTGAGTCTGCCTCAGTGGATTCATTGATTTAATCAGTCAATCAATCAAAGAGGCATTTATTTACCACTTTCTCTTTCAGGAACTGTGCTAGGCCTGTGACTCTATGGGTAATTAAGACACTATTCTTCTCTCCTTTTGTGAGCTCATATTCTAGTAAAGGAAGCATATACATAAGTGAATAATAGTACTGTTGTTTTAGAGTATAAGAAACATCATAGTATAGTCATGTGTCACTTAACAATGGGAATACATTCTGAGAAATCCATTGTTAGGTGATTTTGTCAGTGTGTGAACATTACAGAGGGTACTTACACAAACCTAGATGGTATAGCCTACTACACCCTGAGCCTATAACCTATTGCTCCTAGGCTACAAACCTGCACATCATGTTACTGTACAGAATACTGCAGGCAACTGTGACACAATGGTACGTATTTGTGTATCTAAACGTATCTAAACATAGAAAAGGTACAGTAAAAATATAGTATTATAATTTTATGAGAACACCATCATATATATGTTCCATCATTGACTGAAACATCATTATGTGGTGTATGGCTGTACATGTAAATCCTAACTAATCCAATGTAGCCCCTAGTCACCATCCATCCAAAACTCCCACACCAGGTTATCTATCCCTGAGATTCTATTTAAAGTTCTGATCCTCTAGTTTAAGAATTTCTCTCTCTTATTAAAATTAAAATAGTCCTAATAGAAAAACCACATTATTCTCACTTCTTGCCAGGTAGGACCAACTTTACCAAGGGTGTGATCTCACTGGTCTCTAGGGAGGGTCATATCCTCAAACTCTCCTACCCATTCCTACCATAGGGCCTAATATTTCACCATCTGAGATCCATTCATTTGGAGCATTTTTTAGACAGCTTGGAACCTGATTTTAAAATAAAACAAATTACCTTGAGAATGATTCTAATTCCTTGGAATAAAATTTCCAGGGAACAGGCCCTGGAATATATATGGTATATATTTATACCACACATATATAAATATACACATCTATAAGCCTTCATCAAAATTCTATCAACCCTCCAAAGAATATTTCTAGAACATGATTATCATCATTATTATTTCCTAGCCTAATCACTTTTCCTTCATATATTTGTGTCTTTGGTCTCATGATGGCACCTGTGATAGGCTAGAGTTCCCTAATTGCTAATGGCACATTCTCAGCTATTCCTTTAGTATGGCTGCTATATTAATCATGAACAACGATTAAATATCCTCCAAGCAATTTTAACATTCATCAAACTGATAATGACAAGAAACAAATTGGAGCTTTTCAGTGTTTTACCAAATGTGCTCTCTAATTCTTTATTACTCTATATATTTCTGGAAACTATTTCTATATACAAACTGAGCTGAAAAGCACTCTTTGCTGCAAAAATAAAAGAACAAGTTTAAGCTGCTTGCCACCCTGGGGATAATCACAATCACATTAAAATGCAGCTCAATGGCTCATCTTTCTTCTTTCCTCTCTATCAGTCAGTAAATTAATTCCTTTATAGATATGAACATCAATATGCTATTTTTATAAAAAGTGCCTTTTTTCAATTACTTCCTGGGAAAGCAGAGTTACTATGGCAATCTCTGAAATTTGCACTCCGCAGCTTTAGACTACCACTGTTTTATAAATGGGAAGCTATAATTTAGCTCAATTCATTTTACAAGGTGTAAGGAGAACACCCACCCACCCATTCTTAACTGTCTGTGGCAACAATGTGATGTGTGTGCATGGTAGCTGGGGAGAGGGTGGTGGTTGGTGGAAAGGGCTGTTTCATTTCTCAGGCCTATAAAATGTGGGAGGGGGAGTGGAGAAAAAAATCTTTTGCTAAGGTGAACCCAGCACCTAATGACATGCCTCAGTCACAATGGACGTTATATAAAACTTTGTTGAAGATGAAGATGAAGAAGAAATTGTACATCCTCTTGTGAATTTCCCCCAAAGCTACCTCCTATTAATAATCTTATTTGTTTATGTAAACAGATGGAAATCCATACCATGCTCGTGGATCGGCAGACTCAATATCATCAAAATGTCTATACTACCCAAACTGATCTACAGATTCAATGCAATACCTATTAAAATCCCATCAGCATTCTTCACAGATATAGAAAAAATAATTTTACGCTCCGTATGGAACCAAAGAAGACCCCGAATATCAAGAGCAATTCTAGGCAACAAAAACAAAATGGGAGGCATTAATATGCCAGATATCAAACTATACTACAAAGCTGTAGTAATTAAATCAATATGGTATTGGCACAAAAAGAGGAATATTGACCAGTGGAACAGATGTGAGAATCCTGATATAAAACCATCCTCATATAGCCATCTAATCTTTGACAAAGCAGACAAAAACATACGCTGGGGAAAAGAATCCCTTTTCAATAAAAGGTGCTGGGAAAACTGGATAGCCACCTGTAGAAGGCTAAAACAGGACCCACACCTTTCACCTCTCACAAAAACCAACTCACGCTGGATAACAGACTTAAACCTAAGGTATGAAACTATCAGAACTCTAGAGGAAAAAGTTGGAAACACTCTCCTAGACATCGGCCTGGGCAAAGAGTTTATGAAGAAGTCCCCAAAGGCAATCACAGCAGCAACAAAAATAAATAAATGGGACATGATCAAACTACAAAGCTTTTGCACAGCCAAAGAAATAGTCATGAAAGTAAACAGACAACCTACAGAATGGGAGAAAATTTTTGCATCCTATGCATCTGATAAGGGACTGATAACTAGAATATACTTAGAACTCACGAAAATCAGGAAGAAAAAATCAAATGACCCCATTAAAAAGTGGGCAAAGGACTTGAACAGAAACTTTTCTAAAGAAGACAGAAGAATGGCCAACAAACATATGAAAAAATGCTCAACATCTCTAATCATCAGGAAAATGCAAATCAAAACCACAATGAGATATCACTTAACCCCAGTGAGAATGGCCTTTATCAAAAAATCTCCAAACAAAAAATGCTGGCGTGGGTGCAGAGAGAGAGGAACACTCCTACACTGCTGGTGGGACTGCAAACTAGTTCAACCTCTGTGGAAAGCAATATGGAGATACCTTAAAGCGATACAAGTGAATCTACCATTTGATCCAGCAATCCCATTGCTGGGCATCTACCCAAATGATCCAATGACACTCTACAAAAAAGACACCTGCACTCGAATGTTTATAGCAGCACAATTCATAATTGCAAGGCTGTGGAAACAGCCCAAGTGCCCATCAATCCAAGAATGGATTAATAAAATGTGGTATATGTATACCATGGAGTACTATTCAGCTCTAAGAAACAATGGTGATATAGCACATCTTATATTTTCCTGGTTAGAGCTGGAACCCATACTACTAAGTGAAGTATCCCAAGAATAGAAAAACAAGCACCAGATATATTCTCCAGCAAACTGGTATTAACTGAGTAGCACCTAAGTGGACACATAGGTACTACAGTAATAGGGTATTGGGCAGGTGGGCGGGGGGAGGGCGGTGGGTATATACATACATAATGAGTGAGATGTGCACCATCTGGGGGATGGTCATGATGGAGACTCAGACTTTTGGGGGAGGGGGGGAATGGGCATTTAGTGAAATCTTAAAATCTGTACCCCCATAATATGCCGAAATAAAAAAAAATCTTATTTAACATGTGAAGGAGATCAATTGGTGAAAAGGTTTTGCTCTCCTTTGGGCTTATAAAGAGTAGGCTTGTGGTCAATAAAGACTCTCATATCTCCCCATTATAGGGCTCTGCTCAGTTCTGTAGCCTTCTTATCCCATACAATGCCATTTTGTAGTTTCCAATGCCTGGTTAACAAGAACCTTCTATCGACTGCATTGAAATGGAGAAATCTAAGTAATTCTTATTGGAAAGTCCTTTTGAACACCCCTCTTGAGGTACACCATGTAGGTGTAACTGTACCATTAACCACTCATGGTTACACAGACAGACTAGTAATACCCTAGCAACTTGTGTTTCACCTTCAGCTTCTTCATGTATAGCCCTTTAGCAATTTATTTCACATTGGATGAGCTTATTTTCTCTACTACTGTCTCTTTCAGCTAAGCCTTAAGCTAGAAAGACAAGAAGCTTTCTTACATGGTTCAGCACACTGTCCATCAGGATAGGAGCTTTAAGGCCAAATTTCTACACAGAAAGATATGGGGCCTGCCTCTCACTTGGAAAGACCTCCCACCTTTGGAGGCCCTATTACAAGTATTCTTAACCTGAAGCCTAGGAAGAGCTTCAGAGAATCCATAACTCTTAATAGGTAACATTTTATCCGTTTTTTTAGGGGGAAGATTATATGATTTTCAGCAGGCTCCTAGGGGTTCAGGACACCTGAAAATGGTGAAGTCCATTGGCTTAGCAGGTACAGAATGGGCTTCATATAGCGAAGACTTGGAGCAGATAGCCAGAATTCTATAAAATATCATTTTCAACATGCTAAGAGAAAATAATTCTCAACATGGAATTCCATACCCAGCTAAGTTTATTTTTCAAACATGAAGATGTTCTATAAAAAAGAAGAAATAAAGATATTTTTAGAAAGGCAAAGACTTAGAGAGTTTATTATTCAAAGACTCTTAAAGAACTATTTAAGGTTGTATTTTGATCTTAAATGAAAAAAATAGATACAAGAAGCTATACTGAATAAAGATGTTGGTTAAACATGGATAAATTTATTTCAAATGATAATAGTAATGACTAATTTGGAGGTAGGGCATGTTAAAAATAAAATATAAGTAGAACACACAGAAGAATTGAGAGATTTATAGAGTTAAAGCTTTTTAAGTTCCTTCTATGCTTTAGGAAATAGGTAAAGATACAGATCATCTTTAGACCTTGTTAAGTCAGTATAGTATATTAACAATTTAAGGGAATCCACTAAAATAATATAAATCTAATATACACAGGCCAAATAGCAGAGAGAGGGAAAATGGAAGCAATAAAGAAACTCAATAAATACAATAGAATGTACACAAAAAAGAAAAGCATTATACATAGAAAATAAAATTAAATGGTAGAAATCCAAAAATGTCAGAAATCATTAGCATAAACAGAATAAACTAGCCAATTAAAGAGTGTCAGATTATATTTTTTTAAAAATCAGCCCTAAGTTATTTACAAGAATACTTGAAGCACAGTGATACAATAAAGTTTAAAGGAGATATTATTATATCTTATAATAAGATATAAGAAAAATACTAACAAAATTGAGTTGGTATAGTAAAATTAATATGAGATTACATAATGACAAAAGGAACTATTCATCAGTAATAAATAATAGTTCTGTACTTATAAAAATTGAAAGAGTTACAAGGAGAAATTGATCTATCCACAATCAGTATGATGAAAATTTTTTAATAGATTTCATTTTTTAGATTTTATTTTTTAGCTACAGAAAAACAAGCAGAAGACAGAGATGTCCCACTTAAGAGGCTCCACATATGTAGAGCCTCTCCCCATGATCCACATGCCCCACCAGAGTGGTACAATTGAACCTACATTAACACATCATAATCATCATAAACATATTCTATGGGTTTGGACAAATTTATAATGTCATGTATTTTCCATTATAGTATCACACAGGTTAGTTTCACTGAGTGCAAGAATTTTTAACAAGCTTAATTTGATGGTGATATGTAGGATCTGGCCATTCACAAAGGGCATGCATTCTTTTCCAACATACATGAATTCAAAAATTGAACATGAACTGGGTCACAATTTTTCAATAAATAATGTGAAAATTAATTCATACAAACCACAGTGTATATAGCCATAGTAAAATAAAACTAGTAGTCAATTTTCAAAAGTATAGCAAACTATTTGCTTGAAAGAATAAAATAACCTATAAATAATTTGAGTCAAAGAAAACTATAAAAATAGAAACTACAAACTATTTATAACTGATTTACAATGAAAATAAACACATCCAAAATCAGTTTTTAGAAGAAATTTTGTAACATTATTTCTATATATACATTATTAGAGGAAAAAAGAAAAATTGGGCTGTCTGCAACTCAAGATTGCTGGTGCTATTGGGGGAATAGCAAGATAAGCCCATAGAAAATAGAATGTAGGGAAATTTGATTTTAAGCACAGAAATTGAATAAAATAGAAGCAAAGAAATAATAGAATCAATCAAGCCTAAAGCTGTTTCTTTAAAAAAAATAAATAGGTCCTGGTTCCGGGTAAGATGAAGTAAACAAATTCTGCCTTGTCTCTCTCACTGAATGCAGCTACAAATTTTGGACAGAATGCATCAAGCAGTCATTTCAAGATTCTGAAAAGTAAATGCAAGCAGGTAGCTTGAGGGGAAAGAGCAGAATTGTAAGAATTATCCAAATAGTGGTGAATTTATCATTTTTTCCCCATATCCCCCAGCTTGGTCCCAAGGCAGGCTGAAACCTAGAAGTGGATATTGGCATGGACAGAGAAGCTCCCAGAGAATATCTCTAGTTTAGGTTCTAGAGGCAAGAAAGGGGCTTCCAAGTACAGTAGCAACTGGCACCTAGAATGTTAAGAAAGGGAACTTTTCTCTCCAATCAGAGGAGCTGTGGTCCTAAAAGAAGCAGTGAATCCCTATTAATTTTTTCTCTCTTTCCTCTAGCCACTTGGCCCAAGACGCAAGTACAGTCATAGAAAGCGTATAGCAGTGCATAGTAAATAAATTCCCAGATTTATGGGTGGAAGGCTGAAGGAAACCAGATAGTACCATAGAGATTGCATAGAAAGAAGAGGCTGTAAATGCAACCCTATAAAGATTTATAACCTGACAAAGTATTATCACCAAAAAACATTTGTAAAACCATTCTCTTAAAATGGAAAGCAAGACAGATGCCCACTATCACCACTTTATTCAACATAATACAAGAAATAAGCTTTAGAACTAATAAGAACAAATAAATATTAGAACAAGCAAAATACCACTTATAATAGTAACACCAAAAAATACATATCTAAACATAAATCTTTTTAACGTGCAAAACAATTATGGAAAAAGTATACAACTTCACTGAAGGACATAAAAGAAAACCCAAACTAAAGAAAGGCTATGCCATTTTTGAAGGTTAATACCTCAAAGAAGTTGATTCTTCCTGAATCATTCTTTATGCCATTCCAAATAAACTCCAAATAGGATATAACTTGACATCCTTTTCCTAAATTTCATATGGAAAAGTAAAAAGTCAAGGATAGCCATAATAATTTCTGAGAAGGAAAAGGAAAAGGAGAAAGAATATGGCTGCCATGACTAGATCTGTTCAGGGAAAGCTTCTAAGTAGACATAAATGGGAAACATCCTACACCATACAGCACGGGTACAGAAAGAGGCAAATTGCCCCAGAACTGACCAGCAAGACCCCATGACCAGCATAGAAGAATTTCTGACATATATTCATGCCTCCAGTTTTAGGTTCATCAGATCTAGAGGGCATCTCACTCTGCTGGGGCTACCAAGAATTTGAACTTGAGATGTAATTAAATGAGATAAAAGAGAACAATGGAGAAACAGCCATTTCCTTTGCATTGCTTATTAGCTATTTTGGAAGTTCTGCTCATTCATCCTCAAACCTGGACCAGACTTCATCATATGGCTTATTAAAAGGAGCTTGCTTTGAAATATCATAAATTATTATTAAATCATGATAATTCCAATTGTGTGGTATTCACACAGGAGATTGTCAACAGACCAATGGAACAAAATACAGATTCCAAAAAGAAACCTATATATAGAGTAAATCTAAATATATGGTATATATGATATAAATCACTGGATAAAACACTAATCAATAAATGAGATTGGAACAATTGGCTTTTCATATAAAAAAGGACTTTGGTTTCTCCCTCATATTATACACAAAAATTTAAAGTTCTAGATTAATTAAAGACCTTGAATAAGAAAAGCAAAACTTTAAAAAGAGAATAACTTCATGACTTTAATGTAAATAATGATTTCTACAACACAAAAAGCATAACCCAAAACAAAAAGATTTAGAAATTTGAGTACACTAAAGTTAAAAGCTTTTACACAACAATAAACATCATAAACAATGTTAAAAAACAGGCCACACAAAGGACTTAACAGAAACCTTTCTAAAGAAGACAGGAGAATAGCCAACAAACATATGAAAAAATGCTCAACATCTCTAATCATCAGGGAAATGCAAATCAAAACCACAATGAGATATCACTTAACTCCAGTGAGAATGGCCTTTATCAAAAAGTCTCCAAACAATAAATGCTGGCGTGGATGCGGAGAGAGAGGAACACTCCTACACTGCTGGTGGGACTGCAAACTAGTTCAACCTCTGTGGAAAGCAATATGGAGATACCTTAAAGCGATACAAGTGAATCTACCATTTGATCCAGCAATCCCATTGCTGGGAATCTACCCAAAAGATCCAATGACACTCTACAAAAAAGACACCTGCACTCGAATGTTTATAGCAGCACAATTCATAATTGCAAGGCTGTGGAAACAGCCCAAGTGCCCATCAATCCAAGAATGGATTAATAAAATGTGGCGTATGTATACCATGGAGTACTATTCAGCTCTAAGAAACAATGGTGATATAGCACATCTTATATTTTCCTGGTTAGAGCTGGAACCCATACTATTAAGTGAATTTTCCCAAGAATGGAAAAACAAGCACCACATATACTCACCAGCAAACTGGTATTAACTGAGTAGCACCTAAGTGGACACATAGGTACTACAGTAATAGGGTATTGGGCAGGTGGGGGGGGAGGGGATGGGTATATACATATATAATGAGTGAGATGTGCACCATCTGGGGGATGGTCATGCTGGAGACTCAGACTTGTGGGGGGAGGGGAGGAATGAGCATTTATTGAAACCTTAAAATCTGTACCCCCATAATATGCCAAAATAAAGAAAAAAGAAAAAACAGGCCACAGACACAAATACACCATCTAAGAGAGAACCTGGAATTCAAGCAGAAAAGTGATAGGAAACACCTGAGGCACTGAAGGAGAGGAAGGCAAAAGGGACAGTCCAACTGAGCCCAAGAGCCTGTATAGGTTCCCAAGGGCAAGGAAAAGATGAGAGATCCAACTGCAGCAGTCCACAATCTCACTGGAGACTCTCCCATGTAATCCTAGCCATGGGAGAGTCTCTTGATCCCTGCAGGCCCTGAGACCAGCATAGGGAGCTCCCTGGAGTCCATGTGATGCCACGGCTCCAGATAGGAAGTTCACACTGGGTCCCACACATCCCCTCACCTTTCCTCCCCAGTCCCAGGAAGTTACAGCACAATACCATTTTGAGAGCCCAGCCACTACCAGACTACGTCCTGACCCAAAAATCAACAGCCCCTGCATTTCCACATGAAGCACCCCATTGACATCCCCCCATGTCCACCTGGAGGGCTGCAGTGATGAAACACCAGCTGGACCCAGCAGAGCGGCAAGGTCGCCAGCACTCCAGCCCATACAGTGTCCTGTGGGGAAAGGTTGGTACAGTGCACAAGGAAGGCTGTCCCCAGGACAAACAGAGCCCAAAGCACTGCTCCCCAGATCCTGAAACCCACCTTCCTGGGGACACTGTCATTGATAACAACCCCACCCCACCACCAGCAGGAATGCCATGTACTTACACGCATCCTGAGGACAGGCTTTCCTCACCAGTTGCTGCAGCCATTGCTGCCACCGGGAACACAAGCACATGTTCCCTAGAGCCTGAAATCTGCCTACCTGGGGCTATTGTCACAATAGCTACAAAAAAAGAAAAAGAAAACCCTAGAATTTAATTTAACCAAGGAAGTAAAAGGAAAACTATAAAAACACTGATGAAAGAAATTGAAGAAGACACAAATAGAAAGACATCCATGCTCATGGATTAGAAGATTAATATTGTGAAAATGACCATACTACCAAGATTTTTCTACAGTTCAATGCAATCCCTATCAAAATACCAATGACATTTTTCACAGAAATAGAAAAAGAAATTCTGAAAAATAGCCCTAATAGCCAAAGCAATTCTGAGCAAAAACAACAAAGCTGTAAGCATCATACTACCTTACTTCAAAATACATTACAAGGCTATAGTAACCAAAACAGCATAGTTTTGGCAAAAAAATACACACATAGACCAATGAAACTAAATAGAGAACCCAGAAATAAACCCATATATTGACAGCTGATTTTCAACAAATGCACCAAGAACATACACTGGAGAAAAGACACCCCTTTCAATAAATGGTGCTGGGAGAACTGGCTATCTCTATGCAGAAGAATGAAACTAGATTCCTATCTCTCACCATATACAAAAGTCAACTCAAAATGGATTAAAGACTTAAATATAAGACCTGAAGCTATTAAACTATAAGAATAAAACACAAGGGAAACACTCCAGGACACTGATCTAGGCAAAGATTTTATGGCAAAGACCCCAAGAGCACAAAAAATATATAGACAAATGGGACTATATTAAACTAAAAAACTTTTGCACAGCAAAGAAAATAATCAACAGAGTGAAAAGACAACATGATGAATGGATGAAAATATTTGCAAAATATTCATCTGATAAGGGACTAATATCCAGAATATACAAGGAACTCAAACAACTCAATAGTGAAAAAAAATCCCATTAAAAAATAGTCAACAGATCTAAATAGATATTTCTCAAAAGAAGATCTACAAATGGCCATCATATATATAAAAAAAATGCTCAACATCACTAATAATCAAGGAAATGTAAATCAAAGTTCAGTTAGAATGGCTACTATAAAAAAGAAAAAAATAGCAGATGCTGGCAAGGATGTGGAGAAAAGGGAACTCTCATACACTGTTGGTAGGAAGTTAATTAGGACAGCCACTATGGAAAACAGTATGGAGGTTCCACAATAAATTAAAAATAGATCTACCAAATGATCTGGTAATCCCACTCCTGAGTATATATCCAAAAAGAAGGGAAATCAGTATATTGAAGAGATATCTGCATGCCATGTTTATGACAACATTATTCACAACAGCAAAGATATGAAATCAACCTAAGTGTCAATTAACAGATGATGGGACAAAGAATACATGTGATACATTTACACAATGGAATACTATTTGACCATAAAAACAAATGAAATCATATCATTCGCAGCAATATGGATGAAACTGGAGGTCATTATGTTAAGTGAAATAAGCCAGACACCAAAAGAAAAATATCGCATGTACTCACATGTGGGAGCTAAAGAGTTGGAGGTAGAGAGTAGAATGATAGTTTCCAGAGGCTGGGAAGGATGTGAATAGGGACTGATGGTAAAGGGAGGTTGGTTAATGGATACAAACATCAGTAAGAGAGACAGAAGAAGTTCTAATGTTCAATAGTAGAGTGACTATAGTCCACAGTGATGTGTTGTACCTTTCAAAATAGCTAGAAATGAGGCTTTGCAATGTTCTCCATGCATAGAAATGATAAATGCTTGTGGTGATTGATATCCTAAGCATCCTGACTTGAGCATTACACATTTTATGCATGAAATGAAATATCACACATATCCTCAAAATATGTATTAATACAAATAAAATGCATTAATAAAAAATTTAAACACTATAATGAATTCTTTTTAGTATTTAGGGTATTTGGAATTATATTTAATGGCTTCAAAAACTTGCAGCTGTTGCCAAAAATAGATTTGTGCTATTTAAATTCCGAAGAGCTATTTTATAACTGAAATGGAATGAATTGTACAAGGGATTCTGAGTATAATCTTTTCCTACATCCTTGCTGTATTTAGGACTGCGACATTCTTAAAATTTCAAGCAGGGAAACCTGCTCTGGTTACCTTGGTGATAAACTGAGGATAAAAATTACACATAATTGCTGCTGATGTCACTACTGCCATATTGTTTCCTAGGCTACAGATTGTCTCCAAATAATTGTAATGCTTTGTGCATTGGAAGCCCACTCTATAGCAAAAAGCTTAGTACTGCTGTTATTCTTTCTAACTCTATCTAATAAACCATCCATGGCCTCTCGGGGACTTTGGATAATTACGGAGATAAATGGGCATTGAAAATGCCTCTATCTTAACCTATTCCAGGTGCACAAACATAATTTGAAAAAGCTAATTTATAGAAAAGTTAGTTTCTATTATGATACATCAGAAAATTTCCTTCTAAAATACATGTCCCCTTAAATGCTAAGGGGGAAAAGCAAATTGCAGAAATGTATGTGTATGTATTCTGCATGGAAAAGAGCTAAAAGATATACAGCAAACTGTTAGCAGTGGTACTATCGGAGGGGTAGGATTTCAGCAGGCTTTCATTCTCTGTAAGACATACATTTGTGTAATATTTTATTATTTTTAATCAGCCTATGTTACTTTTGTAATCAGATGAAACAGTACAGGTAAAATCAAATTCCTAGTCCTCAGCAATGCTATCCTTAAATCGCTAGCCTAAAAGAAATGGTTTACTAAGTCGAATGAATAGATGAAGCCCTTTATAAAGGACAAATTTCCCTCTGACCTCATTTCATTTGTAAAAGCATTGCCCAGTGAGTTCTTTGAGTAATCACACTCAGCCACAATTTAGTTACCCTTATATAAGTTACATTATGCAAAAATCAAGACTATCTTTGAAAACCAGCAATTGATGTATTTTGATTTAATGACGTTTTATGCCAGCCATAGATGCTGACTGTCAAGAGATTGCCACAAGATAGCTATGGTTGATGAAAAACACCATTACATTTTAGCTTCTGGGAAAATCCTATTTAAAGCATAATATGCTCTAAAAACACACCCGTAATGATGTGATTAACAATAACAATCATTAGTACAGAGTATGTGAGCCTCAAAACCTACTGCTAAGCCTGGGCTTTATATGTGCAGCTGGAACTGTGTGTTTCAGGCACTCACTTGACCAACAGCAAACAGAGCAGAAGCCTCCCAGCTCAGCCTTCCCCAGGGTGCTGCATGCCTGCTGCTTGATGACACTGGCTCCCAGCACTGACCTTGTCAGCATGACATTTTCCACTAGAGCAAAACAGAGCTGGTGCTCACTGTATTTCAGCTGCCTTGCCTACCTGACCAGCTGGTTTTGAATAGTAACAATTTATTTCCAGAGCCCATTTACTATATAATCCATAAAATGGCGCACATCTGGCAGGGGGTTCCTCACTGAACAATCCTCATCTTTTAGACTAGAATATACAAAAACCAGAAACAAAAATGATGCTCTAAATAAATAAATTATAAAGCAAATGACACAGCCCTTTTATATCACAGGGTCCTGATTCTTTTCCTGCTGGTGAAATTTACATAGGAAATTGCTGCTACAAAAGGGAATAGAGATCAAAGAATTACATTTACAAGAAATGTAATTGGTTATATTGGGCAGGCAGTGCATTATCTGCCTATGAAAGACTGAATACTAAATATTTCTACCTGCCTTTATATTATCTCTTTAGGCTCTAATACTGATTTAATGATTCATTTTTGTGCTTCCAATAACTGGCAAGGTGTGCCTACCTTCAAATTTACAACCTAATAGCAGCAAACTATACAATTAAGATGGCAGAACTGTTAGACTACAGGATTTGCATACCATGTAAAATGTTTCCTCATTTTACCAAAGTGGATTTTGGAAGCTCTTGGATAACCAGTAAGCATATGGGTTCCACACTAGAAAGCTCTTTAGTGCATCATGAGACTAGAATTAATATAGGTTGGGTTTTATGAATAAGCAGTCTATAAATAAAAGAGGACCCATTCATATCACTCAAAGATTCTCTAAGTGACCAATTTATTTGCCATTTCAATGGACCATATTAGGAATAATTCACTCAGGACTTGAACCCATGCCCACACTAGTTTCCACGTTGCCCACTGCTGACTTGAGAGAAAGTCTCCTCTAATGACAGTAGATATAGATGGGAAATCTATACTAGCTCTTAGCCTGATTTCATTTGTCTAAAGTGACCATCACTATTCTAGGAGTAAAAGTCATAAGTGATCTATGAATGATCCCTTCCAGGGATAACTTTGGCTGGCATGGAAAAGCACAGAATTGTATCTCCAATGTCCCTCTCCTCTGTCATTGCAGAGAAGAGAACAGCTTGGATTTAGTAAAGTTTAAAAAATTCTGCTGTTAAAAAAGCCATAAATAATGGAGAGTATTTAAAGGTCCATAATCACTATAACTATATGCAGAATCACTCAGAGATGCTTATTTTTGTTTTATTTTTTATTTCCTGTGTGAACAAAATATAAACACCATTATTAAAGCGAAAATTTCTTCCTTTACCTCCACAGAATGCCAAATAACTAGTTTAAGTCCATTTATTTTGTTTTGAAATTTTTTTCTGCACATATTTTACTGGTTTTATGATACTATATGTCTTTTGCAAAGCATGAAACAATTAATTTAATAAAGAAAAAATGCCTTAGAAGTCAAAACTAAAGGAAGGAAACCCATTCATGCCCTGACAATGAATATTCCTTACACGTTCCAGAGATTCATTTTTAAAATAAGTTAGTATTTAGCTAACATTTGTGTTATTTGGCATAAATATGAATAAGAAGTTCAAGAGGCCCTAGCTTCATATATTTCTAAAATAAAATTAATGCAACTACACAGTATTTAGGACATACTGCACATAAAAATACTACAGTAACAATAACAATTCCATTAAATCAAATTCCAAAGCAAAGGTGTGAGAAAGAAATGGCAACTCTAGAAATTGTGGATGAAGCTTGATGTCCATTCTGAGACATCAGCAAATCCTGAAATTAAAAAACCTGCTTACTTTGTATAAACCAGAATTTCCCAAATGCACTTGGAAAATGCAACCTTCATAAGTTGTCATTGTTGTTCTTATTTTCAATTAGCCTATTTAAACAGTCTATGAACCAGCATTTAAGTCTGGGAGATGCCTGATTAGGGTAGTATAATCAATATTGTTTAAAGCTCTCAAATAAAATAGTTAATAGTTTGGCAGTAACATTAAATAAGAGCCTAGCAGAAGCTGAAGGTCAGAAATATGGGCTTATTTCTTTTTGAAATTAATCTTTTGTTTTTTATCAGTACTCAAAACTAGAAAGTAGAGAAATACTATCTTCTATGTTGGCAACATTTTGAACAACGTCAAGCTTGCCAAAAAGCAATATCATGTTCCACGACCAACTTTCCTATTATCTGGATTCTATGGTCACAGAAAAAAAAAAAGAATTTGGTAAAACTACATTAAAAAAAAGTGTTGAGATTCTTAATTAGGAAATTAATACGTTGTTGAGAAAATCTTATTTTACTTTGCTTTTTGTCTTTTTTCTTTCAAATTGACTCATTTTTAGGTTAAGTTTGTTAAGTTATAATTTATATACAGTAAAAGTCACTCTTAGGTATATAGTTCTGTGCATTTTGATAAGCATATAGTCAAGGAATCACCACTAGAATCAAGATACAGAGCATTTCCATCACTACGAACAGTAGTTGCCTCATGTCCCTTTGTAGTCAGTTCCCTCCCCTCCCCACAAAACCCTGTGCCTTTCAGGTTTTGATTGTACAGAATAATTTCCTGGATACTATGCAGCATCCTTAGTGCCTACTGTTAGTTCACTCATCCAGTATTCATTGATGCCTACTAATACCAGGCACCGGCCTATATGCAACTGAGGATACAAAGTGTAGAAAGCCTTACGGTCTTCTCTCAGAAAGCTCCCAGAGATAACGCTAGTCAAAGCTCTTCTGGTTGTACTGAAAAGAAAACTGCTTCAAATAGCTTGAGTAAACGGAGTTTTATTTAAGGATACAAAGGATACAACATTCCGAAGAATCTGAGAGCACAAAATTACATTCAAACATTTGCTTATATTTGCATGTTCACAGCAGCACCATTTACAATAACCAAAAGGTGGAAACAATCCCTTCCCCTCAAAGGATGAATAAACAAATTAAGGTAAATTCATACAAAAGAATATTATTCAGCCACAAAAAAGAATGAAGTACTGGATGCATGCTATAATGGGGACGAACGCTGAAAACATTATGTTCAGTGAAAGAAACCAGACATAAAAGGTTATGTACTGTATATTCAATTCATATGAAAAATGTCCAGAATAGGTAAATCCATAGAACTAAAGTGAGCTGGCGGTTGTCAGTGGCTGGGGTCAAAGAGAAGTGGGTATTAACTATTTAATGGGTACAAGGTTTATTCTGGGGTGATGAAAATGTTTTAGAACTAGGTAGAGATGATGGTTATACATAGTACATGAATGAATAGTAAATGGTTCACTCTAAAATGTTTAATTTATGTAATGTGAATTTCACTTCAATAAAAAATAATAAAAAAACAAAAAAAAAATTACATTCAGATAGGCTTCAAGTGAACAAGGCTGGGAACAGAAAAGAGGAAAGGCAGGAAACACTGATCATCTCCCTAAGCCATATCGTCTCACCAATTTTTAAAGTCAGCTCAGTGTGTGCTCACAACTCCTACTCTCTCTCGCTCTCTCCCCACTTCCCTTTATCCATCTTGATATATACCCAATATGCCACCACAGCCTGAACCCTTTCCAACCTTCCAACTCATGCACATACCACCAAATGGACCTCTATGTCTCAGTTAAAATTTCCAAGAATGGAAATATGATTGGCCCAGCTCAACAATGTATGACTTCTTCGGCTGCCTTCTCCATTCAAAATGGGGTTCCAGACCTCTTATTAACAGCCATGACCTAGGAAATTGGGGTCATTTTGAGTCTGGGAATGTCTTATTCCACGAATAAGGCAATTATCATAAAATACTATTAAGCCCTAAGAAACAATGGTGATATATATAGCACATCTTGTATTTTCCTGGATAGAGCTGGAACCCATACGACTAAGTGAAATATCCCAAGAATGGAAAAACAAGCACCGCATATACTCACCAGCAAATTGGTATTAACTGATCAACACCTAAGTGGACACATAGGAATTATGTTAATTGGGTATTGGGCAGGTGGGAGGGGGAGGAGGGGACAGGTATATACATACATAATGAGTGAGATGTATACCGTCTGGGGGATGGTCATGCTTGAGGCTCATACTTGTGGGAGGAGGGGGAACAAGGACATTTAAAAATAAAGTGTTTCTCTCTGCCCCCATTTAGAAAAAGTTGTTGTCACTTTGTCTAGGGGCATTCAGATAAAAATGTAAAAACATAGCAGTCCCTCACCAGTCAGCTGGCACTTGCAAGGCTGCTAGACACAAAGAGCTATTTTCACATTATTGTATACTGAAGTCTGAGTGCAAACAGGCCACTAAAACCTACTAGTCCCCACCTCGAATTCTGAGACTACATTTAAAGCAACTTAAAAACAAATGCCATTGTAGAGAAAGTTTCCAAAGTCCATTGTAGTATCAGAGTCAATGCTGGACATAAAGCAAAAACTCAACAAATTTGGCTTCTTGGTATTTAAAATAGTCATTATGACTATTAGCAATTTTTAAAATTTCTTAGTAAGACCAGAGAAGTAGCACTGATACATCACTTTTCACAAGATAGTACAGTTTAAGGAGTTTTTGAGTTCACTGCATGTTAAAATGGCTAATTATTATACAGTGACTCTCAGCATCAGGCCATGTTGTACTTTACACGCTGGGCCAGACTCCACACTTAGGTACAGGCAGCAGATGGAGGAGGTTAAAAGTATCAAATATCAAAGTATCAACTTTGCTAGGCCAACCTCCCTTTATAATTTACACTCTTCTGTTGGAGACTTGAAAATATATTCTAGACCGATGACATGTTAGCAGAATCATTTCATGGTTCAGCATCCTCTCAGTGTGATTTATCTTTATCTGTAGGCACCAGAGGCCCCTATTCAAGAGATTTATGAGCTACCTATATGATTCCATTTTGTTGAAGCAAACGTGTACATTACTGAGAAACAAAATGATCACACATATTCTAAGATTATGCCACTTTCCAATTAGAGGCTTTACAGCTAAAACATGTTCACCACTTTCGCATTCCTTGTACCCCATTCATTTCTTTACTCCATTAACAATACTAAAACAAAACCTGAAGAGAAAAGGAAGAACCTCAAGTCCAATATCCAAGAGTTTAGAAATGATAAACTCTTAGAAATCAGACTTGAGGTTACAAAACCTGGATGTAGCTTCCAAAGTTGCTACTTAGTAGCAATCTTTATAGGCTTCAGTTTCCATATCTGGCAAATAAGTATAATAAACACTTCCTTTCAGGGTCTGAGAATTAACTGAGATAATACATGTGGATATGCTGTGCAAATGGTGAATTGTTACACAGCTTCATGGTTGTAGAACTGGCAGTAGTGGCAATTGGAGTAAAATACTTTTCTCTCTCTTCACTCACATCTACCATACAACTTCAGCTAAAGAAAGGCTGGCTAAATAAACAATGAAAGGTACCAAATGTCAAAATTGATGCAGTGGCTAACCATGAGTTATAGCTCCTTTGGTGAGTACTTTCCTTCCCTAAAGTCACAGCTCCAACCCCTGAAAACTCTAATAAGTCCCCTCCTAGACTACCATTCCAACAACCTTGCCACCACTGGAGGCAACACAAAATGGTCACTGAATGCTATCCAGTGATTGTCATGCTATAGAGGCTGTCTACACAGGGCAGGGCAGGAGCCTAAACTGTGCAAGTTGGTAGAAACTACAGGTTTAAACAACATAAAATTAAAGCCAAGAACTAGAAAAGTCAAATCCAAAATCTGAGAGAAGAGGCTCAGAGAAAAGTAAATACCTCAGATCTAAGCCAGCTATGTGTCCAGAGTCTGAGAAATGAGAAAATTTCAAAGTGAAACTTTTTTTTTTTTTTAGACAGAGTCTCACTTTGTTGCCTGGGCTAGAGTGCCATGGTGTCAGCCTAGCTCACAGCAACCTCAGACTCCTGGGCTCAAGCAATCCTCCTGCCTCAGCCTCTTGAGTAGCTGGCACTACAGGCATGTGCCACCATGCCCAGCTAATTTTTTTAGTTGTCTGGCTAATTTCTTTTTATTTTTAGTAGAGACGAGGTCTCACTCTTGCTCAGGCTGATTTCGAACTCCTGACCTTGAGCATCCACCTGTCTCGGTCTCCCAGAGTGGTAGGATTACAGGTGTGAGCCACCACGCCCACCCCCAAACTCCTCTTTTATGCATCACATCCTATTCAGGTCCCCCAAGCCACCTTTGTTCCTTCAGTTTCTTTAATCATTTTTCCTCCAACATAGATTCTCTCCAAGCCTAAGCTCTTTTACAACTATGCACCTAAATGCCAGATTTTCTGGGATGCTAACATACCCTGGGCCTCCAGATTAAATCTTCAAATTCCATCATCTGTGTCCTTGAAGTAAATATTAGCACAGATTATTAATATATCTACAACTTTGCTTCTATCAGATAGCAAGATAGAAAGAAAGTTTCTAGAAGAACTGTCCAATGACAGGGAAAGTGGGAATTTTCCTGACTAGTTGACACAGCATTTGGAATGGATAACTCTACAGGGCTGAAGACTGGCAAAAGGACCTGATCTCCACATCTAGTGGGAATAATGATATTTATTTAATATCTTGTCCTTATGGTAAAAGCAGATATATAACTATATGTACAGCATGATACTATTTTTCTGGAAGAATATACATGTGTATGGGAGTAGTACAACTAGTGCAGACTAGTTGTCCACCAGATCAATTCCCCTTCTTCCTGCACACAGAGCTAGATTACATTTCCCAGCCTTATAATTTGGTGTGAACATGTGACTAAGTGTTGACCAATGGCATGTGGCATAAAGAATGGATATCACTCTTGTGCAATCCTGTATTTTCTTTCTAATTGTCTGCCAGCCCAATGCAGAGCATCCAGTGGTGCAATAAGAGGCCCTAGAAGATGGCAGGTCCACTTGTTAAATATGGCAGAGCCTCCATCAGCCTGGGTCCCCCAAAGACTGTGTGAGGCAAAGCCCACTCCCCACCCCACCACCCCCTACAGCTATTTGAGCTTTCTGTGAACAAAAAATAAACTTTCATCTGTTGAGCCACTAAGGATGGGGGGATTTCTAGCTAGCTTACCTGACTCTAACTAATATAGAAATATACCCCTAGAAAAATATCTAAGAAAATATATACCAAGATGTTAACCAGATGGTGGGCTTTTTGTTTTTTCTTCATTTGCCTTATGTATATATTCTAATTACTTGTATACTGTTTAAAGGTTTCTTAAAATTATATATAATATATATATATATATATATGTAGAGAGAGAGAGAGTTTCCTTTCTGGAAAACTGCAAGTTTGGTCATTTTCTGCTGATATTACCCAAGAGGAGCAAATGATGCCAACCATGGTCATTTGCCATTATCTACAGTTTTTATTCTATTGCCATCAGAAGAAACCACTTAGGAATGACATGGGACTATTTACAGTTTTTATTGACTTTCTATCAATTTTGACTCCATGGATGAGAATCTGTCATGAACTAAGAGATATGAACTCACTATAGACCTCTAGCTATTGTGATGCTTACATAGAACCTGGGACTTCCTTCTCTCATGTACATCAGAGTTCTTCCACTCCCCTGCTTGAAAAAGAAAAGGATAATGAGCACATTTCTATAATATATGCATAGCACTGACCCTTTTAACATAAACTGTTAAGAAATAGACAAGTTATAGAAAAAATGACTTAAGAGTATTCCAAAACCAGAGTCATAATTTCTGGCAGATATTTCACAAAAATATAATGAGTTTATAACCAACAACAAGCCACCTTGATAAGTTACCTAGAAATTCATTTTTTCAACTTAGGGAGCATACCAGGAAATGAAATAAATTGAAGTTAGTTTAGAAATTAATGCTTTATTGAATTTAGATAAGTTTTTGTTTTATGGCCAAGGCAGGCACTCAATCCATTACCCTATGAAATCCAAATATTAATTTTGTATTAGGCCATGCCACCAGAGAGCTATATACGCTGGGCTGCATTGTTTTATTAATTTCAACTGAATTTTTCTTTATAATCATGGTATCAATCTACACTGAAAAACCGTTACTGGAATTACCATAAAGATTATAGTGAAGACATGGTACACAATTTTACCCATCCTGAGCACTCTGCTTGTGTTTAGTATTCCGAATACTATAAATGTGTAACTGATATTTTTCTTTTTGTCTCGGAAGCTAGGAAGCTCAGAAGTAAGTGTATTGTCAAATAAATAGGAAAGTACTGTGTGTGTTTTGTTTACTAATCTCTCCTTGGTCCTTGGCTTAATCCTCTTTTTCCTATCTTTGTTTTCTATTCAAGGAAAATTCCTTCTCTCACGTGTTTCATCTTGTTGCATAGTCTGTATTTTTGTAAATGGCCTTAAATATTTTTGAAAACAGCCTTAACTACTTTCTGGATGAGCTAAGTGATGGAGAAATGTACACCTAACTATAGAAAAGAAAAAAATCAAAGTGTAAGAGTGAAAGCTAAAGGCTGGGCGCGGTGGCTCACGCCTGTAATCCTAGCACTCTGGGAGGCTGAGGGGGGCGGATTGCTCGAGGTCAGGAGTTCGAAACTAGCCTGAGCAGGAATGAGACCCCGTCTCTACTATAAATAGAAAGAAATTAATTGGCCAACTAATAGATAGATAGATAGATAGATAGATAGATAGATAGATAGATAGATAGAAAGAAAGATAGATAGATAGATAGATAGATAGATAGATAGATAGATAGATAGATAGATATAATTAGCCGGGCATGGTGGCGCATGCCTGTAGTCCCAGCTACTCGGGAGGCTGAGGCAGAAGGATTGCTTGAGCCCAGGAGTTTGAGGTTGCTGTGAGCTAGGCTGACGCCACGGCACTCACTCTAGCCTGGGCAACAAAATGAGACTCTGTCTCAAAAAAAAAAAAAAAGAGTGGAAGCTAAAAGTAAATTCTCAGTAGTACCTCAAACTTTCTGCAAGCAACAAAATCTGGCATTAACTGGACTGTAATGAAACTAGGGGACTAACATCCCTTAACTTCCATATCTCTGCCTATCTCGAAGCTCCTAGTTTTGACATCCCTCTGACCTGACAACTCCTTCCCTTTGTGTTCTGGCCCCTGCCTGCCACATGCCTTGACCCCTGCCTAGCCCGAGCACACCTTCCTCTGTCTCTGTGTCCACCCACACCTTGGCATGGGAACTACGTTCCAGGGTATGCTCTTAATATCTCTGATTAGCTGATTCTAGACCCAGCCATGCTATAATTACTCCCAAACTTACATATGATAGAGGTGTGTTTTTTTTTATCACATTTACCTTCCAACTTATATAGAAAGTGCTTTCTTTTGGAACCTTTTTGAACATATGAACCTTTTCAGTCTTGGAACCTCTAGCAGTGTGATTTATAGGCTAAGGATTCATGGTGCTCTGAAACTGAGGCCAAGACTTAAAAATCTAGAGGTGCTACATATTCTTTAAGTGTCTGACTCCAACCAGAGGGAGACTTTGGGAGGTGACGACAAGAGAGCCCTCTTTCAGGAGGCAAGAAGAGATAAAGAGACCTAGTCCCGTTATGAAAGCCAACCCCAACGGCTTTCTGGTTCATCATCACAGCATTCTAAATATAAATTCTGTAAAATCTTAAGCATCCTTTTAAAAACCCTGCTCTCATCAATTATCTCCTCTCACATGTCTTTGTTTTCCACCTCCACATTTGGCCCTTTGGCTTAACCTGATTTCCCCACATGACAGCAGGCTTTTCCCTATCACTGACAGGATGCACTCGCCACCCTCAAATCCATTTGCGGCTTAACTTTTGCCACTAGCTTTTACTCCTCAGTCTGCTACTCCTCTCTTCCAAAACTAAGCAGTCACCGAAGGTCTCTTAAATGTCAAATCCAACAAACATACTCTTTCCAATTTTCACTGTATTTATCCTTTAAGTGCATTGCTGAGTACCTACTACATGCCAGGGCACTTTGCCATACAACTCTTTCCCTCATGGCACCCAATAACATTGATATTGTCAGCTGGGGGAATTCATGTAACTTACCTTACCCAACATCACACAACCAGCAAGCAGCAGAAGCAGGATTCAAATCCAGGAATGTCTACATAGTATATTAAAGATGGCTGCAAATTCTTTGCCACTCCTCTCTTGGAGTGGTGGAGTCTTTTCCTCCCCTTGAATCTTGGCTGGCCCCTGATTTGTTCTCACCAGCAGAAGGTGGCAGAAGTGATATATGTGACTTCTATGGCTGGACCTTACGAGATCTGCAGCTCTGCTTTTCTGCACCGGGAAAGCTCTTGCTTAGAAGCCCACTGCCACATATGCAACCCAACTACCCTGAGACCACTGTGCTGGGAGGAAACCAGGCAGAGAGAGGAAGCCAAGGGGACGAGCACCGGTTTCTTGACCCTTCCAGCCCAGCCCAATTGCCAGCTGAATGGAGCAGCCAAGTTGATGTCTCCAGCTGACACTCACTATGTGAAGCAGAAAAACCAACTCACCAACTCTGCCTGAATTCCTTACCCACATTGTCATCATAAATCATAAATTGTTGTTTAAGCCACTAAGTGTTAGGGTTGTTTGTTACAGAGCCATAAATAACCAACATCTGATTCTAAAAGTACCTGCCACTTAGCATTTTTACCATCTCCTCATTAATTTCCACCAAACCAACCTGTCCTCCCCTATTTTAAGACTTATTTAATGACACAATGATCCTCGTTTATCTCAAAATATTTTTTTAATTTAAAAACACTTTGAGCATATAGTATGCATTAAATATTGTGCTAGGTGCTATGACAGATATAAAGTTTTAGAAGGATATATTCCTAGCCCTCAAAGGCCCTTATATTCTGGGGAGAGAAATAATCAAATATACAAATGGCCCCAAATACACAAAGGAGCAAGCAAAGATGGGTGCTGGAGTGGGAACCTGATCAGGGAAGAGTACAGGCTCAGGGTTCTCACTGGGACCTGCAGGTTTAGGGAGTGGCTTCCGTGCACAGTTGGTGGAAGCACATCCACCTGTATGTGGACAAGAATCAGCCTTGATTTCTTCCTGGCCCACAGACCCTACCCCACAATCAGTCACTGAGTCCACACAGCCACCTCCTTCCACACTGTCCCTACCCTCTGCCCTGTGCTGACTTGCTTGTTATAAGCCTGTTACAGCCTCCTCACACTCACCTTGCCTCCTATCTCCTATTTTCCCCAGTTCATCCTTACTGTCTCTAGGATGATCTTTCTGAAACAGGTGAAACTCTTGTCACTATTCTCAAAAATGGCTTATAGCTTCCAGTTCTCTGCAGTCCCAACCAATGGCTCTCTGCATGGCTACCAAGACAATCAGTGTTCTGTTCTCAAGGTAACTTTCTACCCCCATCTCTCACCCCAGCAACTCTAGAGCCAGACTCACTTTTGCACAGCTATTCATTCCTTTGCTCATGCTCTCACTAAAGCTCTGAACTATTGCCTCCCACCCCCAATCCTTATGCAAATTCTACCCTTTGTAGATTCAGCTTGAATGAGGTACAAGGCCTTCCTAGTTCTCCTTGGTCAAAATGAATCATTTCTTCCTTTGTTTCCAGAGCCCTTTCTTTAAACCTTCATTCCATTATGCCTGATGTACACACTTAGCCATATGATAGAGTTTCAAACAGACTGTGAACTCCCGAGGGTAGATGCTCTGCCTGACTGACCTTTACAACTTCCTTTACAACTAAAGGATAGCTTTGAGCTATCCTTCATATGTTGTAGGTGCTTATACATAAATATTCCATTGATGTTATCTTATATTCTAATTCCAATCTTCCTAAACACTTATATATTTTACTTTGAACTTTGATTAAGTCTATCTACCTAATCTATGTCATTCTCAGACATTTGTATCCTCAGCCCAAAAGATGCAGATTAACTCCTCAGACTATCAAATCATCCTATATGGGATAAAACAATGCTAAACATAGCATCACATGCCACAGCCAGGCATGTTTCCCCAGAACATATTTTTTACACTGCATATGCTTCATAATGAAAGATCACATTGTGTGTATACACCTAACACATACCATGGTATTATGCACATATACTGGCAGTTCCCTACTTATAATACAATCATACATAGAAAATGTGTTTGTTATCTTCCCCTCCAGCTACCCTTCCATTTCTCTTTCCCACTTTAGAGCAAACTTCTTATAAGAGTGTCTTTACTGTCTCCAGTTCCTGTTTTTGTCTCTTCTCCCTTTGTATTATGAAATATATCACATATACTCTAACACAAGTATAACCATCCTCCAGATCAAGAAATACTGCTAGCACACCAGTCCTAACTCTAATTTTGTTTTTATCCCCACAGTTCTATCAAAACATCTCTTGACAGCATTACCAGTTTTCTCCAGGCTGTCAGATCCAATGATCAAATCTCAGTCTTCACCTTACTTGACAGAGAAGCATTTGATACAGTTGACCGTTCAATCTCTCCTTCAACCTTTTCTTCTTTGGTTTCTCAAATACCACCCTCTTTTAGTTCTCCTCTTACCTCAATGGACACTTCTCTTCACCTTTCTCACCTCTAAATGTGGAGTAGCCCTCAGGAGATTTTTGTCTTCTTATCCACAACCCCTGCCCAGGTAAAGTCTACTCATCCCATGACATTAAATATCATCTAGATTCTAATGATTCCCATATTTATATCTCCAGTCTAAATGTCTCCACTGAACTCAGACTCCTGTGTCAACTATCTACTCAATGTCTCTTGGATAACAAATTTGCATCTCAAACTAAATGTCTGAAATGGAACTCTTTTTTTATTAATTTCATAAAATTACAGGGATACAAACATTTTGGTTACATGAACTGCTTTTGAGACAGTTTGAGTCAAAGTTATAAACGTGTCCATCACCCTTATAATGCACGTTGTACTCGTTAGGTGAATTTACTCATCTCCTCCCCCCCCCACCTGTTTGATTCCATTGAATTTTACTACCATATATGCACATGAGTGTTGATCCATAAGTTTTAATAGTGAGTACATGTGGTTTTTGTTCTTCCATTCTTATACTTCACTTAAAAAGATGGTCTCTGCATACCGCCACCAAGTCACCTCCTCCCACAACCGTCCCCAACTTGGAAAATGACAATTTCTGTTTTCCAGTTGTTCAAGTCAAAAACTTTAAGATTTTCATTATGTATGTCCTCTTTCCCTCTCATATCCTACATTCAATCCAAGAGCAATCACATAAGCTCTACCTTCAAATTATATCCATAATCCAACTTCATCTCACCACCCCCACCTTAGTCTAAGCTGCCATTCTCCCTTACTTGGATTATTACAAGAGCCTTTTACCTTGTCTTTCTGCCTCTACTCCTACTGCCCCCTTCCCTAACATTCCATTCTTCATGTAGCATCCAAAAGAATCCTATAAGAAGAGATCATTTCATGTTACTTTTCTGCTCTAAACCCTAATGGCTTCTCCTCTTATTCACAGAAAAATCCAAAATCATTCCAGTGACCTACAAAGGCCCTACCTCATCTGTCCCCAGCTGTCTTT
Organism: Microcebus murinus; assembly: GCF_040939455.1. NCBI lineage: Eukaryota > Metazoa > Chordata > Mammalia > Primates > Cheirogaleidae > Microcebus > Microcebus murinus. The sequence goes on along the minus strand of NC_134111.1, from coordinate 48,967,212 downwards.
GGCATCATCTCCTACCACTCTCTCCTGCTCACACTGTGTTCTAGTTGCCTTGGTCTCCTTGCTATTCTTAAAATGTGCCCACATGTCCCCACCTCAGGACCTTTGCACTTAGGCTTTTCCCAGTCGTGGCTTGCTGCTCCCTTACTCCCCTGGGACTTTTCTCTTTACCTCTTTACCTACGAAGAGAAGCCTTCATAGGACCTTACCTAATAGCAACCCCACTTTCTATTTCCCTTATCCTACTTTCTTTTTCCTAAGACAGGCAGATTTACCACCTACTATATTATATACTTTTTGTTTATTATTTCTTCCTCCCTCAAATATGTAAGCTCCAAAAGGACAGGGACTGTTTTGTTTATTGCTGTGCTTGATACAGTGCCTGACCATAGTAAATACTCAAAAATATTTAACAAATCATTAGATAAATTAGTTCCAAGCATCAACTTAGAGTCTACTTGTAAGTAGGTCACTATTCACACACATGCTCCTAAAGAATTAAAATTCATTTAATCAGGAATTTCTTGCATTTTGCCAAACTCACTTGGCAAACTTTTTTCTCCTACTTTTTTCCCCTTGATTTTTTTTTAAATCCCTTTCCAGTTGGAGAACATATTATTACCAAGCCAATGAACTATTTCCTTGTTGATGTGCATATTTAGTTATAGTCAGGAATTTTTTTCCTTTTTACTAAACAATGAAATGTTAACATGTGAACTTTGGGAAGGAAGGGAATCAAGGGTAGAGCCAGGAAGACAACTATGATCTCCAGGTAAGTGCATCATCATTAAGACAAAGATGCAACCCACTTTCCATTTGTTCCTTTGAAGTCATTGGAAGAATGGTGAGCTGTGCCACATCATGGTCGACCACAGAGGCAACACCAAATCTAGTGATAAGGGAGACAAGCCCATTTCCCCACATTCATTTCTCTTGGCTTGAAGTTGAACTTAGTAGTCAGAATGTATGGGACCCAGCCATGGATCTCTCTAGCCATATCACCTAGGAAAACTCACTTCCAGTCTCTGGGTTTCCTCTTCTGCTTATGACTGCAATGGATTATATCAGTGCTTTTAAATGTTTTGGGGTCCTGAGTCACTTTAGTGTTATGGACAACTGTATCAAGTTCCCTGGAGCTGCCAGAACAAAGTACCACAAACCTGGTGGCTTAGAACAACAGAAATGTAATGTCTTACAGTTCTGGAGGCTAGAAGTCAAAAGTCAAGGTGTCAGCAGGGCCATTTGCCCTCTGAAACCTGTAGGGGAAGGATCCTTCTTTGCCTCTTCCAGCTTCTGGTGGCCCAGGTGTTCCTTGTCCTGTGGCATCACCGTCTTCCTTCTGTATGCATCTGTCTCTGTGTCTAAATTAACCCCTTTCATAAAGACACCAGTCACATTGAATTAGGGCCCACACTAATGACCTCATTTTACCTTGATTACTTCTTCTGTAGAAGATTATTTCTTCTGTAAAGACTATTTCCAAATAAGATCACATTCTGAGATAGTGGGGGTTAACACTTCAATGTTTCTTTTTGGAGGGACACAATTCAACCCATAACAACCATTTTCCTAAAAATGGTGAATTTTGCATTCAATCTTGGGAAATTTACAGAACTCTTAAAGCTCACTCTCTGCCACTTATTAGCTTTTGTTAATTGTGTGTCTTCAGCAAACCATGAATCTGAGCCCTGACTCCTCCAAACTCTAACATGAAGAAACCCTACCTATCAGAGTTGCCGTGCAGATTGAAAAAAAATTGTGCATAAGACAGTAAATGTAAATTGTGAAAGGACAAACCATTATAAAAGAGCTATTTACAGTGGCTGAACTGGGACCCAAAGCTGTTGGTTTAGAACAGTAGTCTCCAAACTTTTTTATTGCATACTTTATCAGTAATAAACTTTTGAGTGCATATTCCAATAACTATTTTCTTTCTCATCAATTATGCATAAGTGTTACTAAACTTAAAAATGCATCATATGAAATAAATAATATGTCTTAGTAGTACCCCAAAATATTTTGCAGTTAAATTGCAGAGGTTTATCTTTCTGTTCTGAATGCTGACTAATCTTGATGGTGTCACACTAATAACTTCATGCACAAAGTACACTTAGGAAGAAGGCTCATCGTTTATAATAGTGAATATAAATCCATATTTAAAATAGTATTCATGGTAATTCTCATTTTTTAATGATTTCTTAGCAGATTTAACTTGTCATTGTTCTTAACCTCACATGGCTGATGAAGAGCTTGTACTAGGAGGAGAAATGTCATCATCTCAGCCATTTTTTCTTTCGCTTACGTATGCTTATATTGGTAGAATTAGATTCAGTCTGAGGTTTCTTTGCAGAAATCTTTTAAAGTCACTTTGTCCATTTTGTAAAGGTTTAGCTGAAACTCAATGATATTTGCCATAGCCACTTAACAAGGAATCCTTAAATGACAGTACTTTCCAGAACTCTATAACTGAACCCACAAGTGGGGCTTCTTCAGCCCCTTTGCTGTGGCACTTTCTTGTGATTCATCTGTAAACAAAACCAAAAAGGAGCATTTGATGTTTAGACTGAGTGAAGGCAGCAGTGTCAATCTTTATACCTTGTAATATGAAAGCATAATGTTTCTTATTTTTTAGATTAAAAATGCATAGGTATAGAAGTCCTCATTTTTCTCTCTGTAAGCTGAAGGGTGGTTCAGATGCTCGTACTTTGGAGACCACAGGAATAGTCAGCACCTCTCCCTTATTCCTCTTCTCCCTCAAGGGTATGTTGGCATTGAGTAGGAGCACCTGTTACTAAACTGCTAAAGACAAAAGGGTTAGGTTTGAGGCAGAGGAAGTACGGAGGAGGGTGGAGGGGGTGGTGTGGTGTGAATTTGTTTCCTGTCTGGCTCCTTGGACTAATGAAAAAAATGAGGATAAAAATAGAAGGGCCTTTTTTATAGAGGGACTTAATGCTACTTTGTCAAAAGAGGAGGGCCAGAAGTTGACCAAATGGTAAGGCACAAGCAGAGTTGCTCAGGGACCTAATGGCAGAGCATGGCTCAGAGCTCATGTACTTCTTTCCTCTGGTCGGAACCCAGTACTCTGACATCCAGGACTAGAGGCTTTGGGAATAACTAGGACTAGCATCCCCCAAAGGCACAGGCATTCTGATGGTAGATAAGTGGGCAGTATATGTAGCCAAAGAAGACCCATATGGGAGAGAAATAATAGGACAGAGGCCACATAATGATGGTAGCTCACAATGGCTGTGACCACGTAAGGAGCACACCTGTGGAGATTTCTAAGAATTCCTGGAGAATACTTTGGGAGGTGTTGTAGGCAGAATATAAGGCCCCCAAAGATGTCTATGTCCTAATGCCCAGAACCTATGAATATGTTAGGTCACACAGCAAGGGAGCATTAAGTTTGCAGATGGAATTACGATTACTAACCAACTGACCTTAAAATAGGAATATTATCCTGGAGTACCAGTATAATCACAAGAGTCCTTAAAAAGGTACAGAAGGAGGTAGAAGAGTCAGTGTCAAAGTGATGCAATATGAGAAAACAAGACCAGCCACTGATGGCTTTGAAGATGGAAGGGGCCACATGCCAAGGAATACAGGCAGCTTTTAGAAGCTAGGAAAGGCAAGAAAGCAGATGCTCTCTTAGAGCCTTCAGAAAGGAACACAACTGTGTGATGCCTTGATTTTTAGCCTATTTCATACTTCTCACTTTCATAACTGCAGCCCAAATGGACTAAGACACCTTGAATGGGTCACTTACTTAGTGTAAAGATAAAGAACAAAACCTGGATTAGGCCTGGTAGAAGTCAATGCCCATTTCTCATGACCAGGATAAGTCATGATGCCAGGACGCCCACTTGCCCTCTGTGCAGGTTTTAAGACCCTTTGGAACATGGAAAGCAGGTGGTGCTTCCTCTTGGAACATGCTCCACAAGTGCCTGATCCCTGCCCAGGCAGACACCTGGATCTTCTGAGAAAACATCACCAGCCTCACAGCACCTATCTCAGAAGGATCACAACAGCTGCCTCAAATGCTACTTTGTTCTGTGAGGGAAAGGCTGAATGTTTAGCAGCCATGTCTTTTCATTCTGTACTCCACTCTGGAAGAACTGAGTCTGGGAAGAACTCAGAGAAGAAATGCAGAGCTCCTTTCTCCATCCCAAACACGGCAGAAGAGCCTGGATAGGGAAAGAAGTCTTGGTTCAACAACCTAAAGCAAGGGAGAGGAGGAATCTCTCATGTATCCACTTCCTATCTACAGGTAGACAAAGCCCTGCCAGGCACTCTGTGTAAGAGCATCTTGATTTCTATAGAAATCCCACTTAGGGTTTTGAAGGAGTGGAAGTCTGGCCCATTGAACCCCAAAAGAATATCTCTCTCCCACTCCCAACTTCCCCGTTCCTAATCACACCCTGGGCAGCCCCCCAGATGTTGCCAGGAGCAATAGGCTACAAAATAGATAGTCACTGTATTAGTTTCCCATGGCTTCCATAAGAAAGTACAACAAACTGGGTGGCTTAAAACAATACAAATTTATTCTCTCACAGTTCTAGAGGCCAGAAGTCCAAAATCAAAGTTTCCCTAGGGCTAGTCTCCCTTTGAAGCCTCTAGCAGAGGAACCTGCCTTGACTCTTCTAGTGTGGCCATCTTCCAGTGTGTCTTCATATGATGTTCTCCTTAGTTTTTGTCCTCATTTTCCTATTCTTTTAAGGATACCAGTCACATTGAATTAAGAATACACTCTACTTCAGTATAACCTCACCTTAATTTGTCTAATTACATCCGCAATGACCCTATTGCCAAGCAAGGTCACATTCTGAGGTACTGCAGGTTAGAAGTTCAACATAGCCTTTTGTGGGAAATACACTGTAATTCAGCCCATAGCAGTCACCACTGATTATTCTGCTGAAATATTTTTTCCTACTTTTACATTCTTCATAATGTACAACACATTCCCATCAGTATCAGCTCTCATTTATCAATTCTCAACCATGGGGTGGGCATGGGGAAGGCAGGATGAAAAATTTCCAAGAGAGGGTATAGTTTTAAAATATCAACAAAAAACAAACAATGGTTTGAGAGTTGCTTCAGGGGAGGATTTTTCTCAACCCTGGTTACACGTTAGAATCATCTGGGGAACTTGAAAATATAAAACATTATGTATGTTATTACAAATATTTATTTGTAAAATTAACTATATACTTATATAAATGCTGAACTTGACCCAAACCAATTAAATTGAAATCTCTAGGAGTGGTATCCAGGCATTATAATATGTGCTCTATCAAACCTCATATTAACCATGTAAGATTGTCTTACTGTTTGACCCCTATAGGGCTTACAGCCCCAATTAATTCATTTTTCACCATGGGCTATTAAGCCATGGCTCTCTCAGCCTATACAGTTTGCCAGGGTTTCTGAAGGTTCTATTTGCTGTGAGAGCTTCCCATTGTCTTTGACAACTAAGATCTTTTGGGATTTCAAGTCTGCCATTCAGCATACCAGCTACCCCATCCTTGCACGTGACAGACATGCTGCCAAAGTCCTCCAACTCTTCAAACATTTTTAAATGTTCAGCCAGCAGGATGGTCAGCAGAGTCCTGCCTCAGGCCTCTAGGACTTTGTCTACAGACTATGTTCACACTGACACAATTATCCAGTACTCCTCAACACAATCCTTCCTGGCTTATGAATCCATCACTACCATCATTCTCCAGTCTATGTTTCTCCATCTTGACCACTAAGGTATCACAACAGCTTTTACCTAAGGCCAAAACCCCAAATATGGTATATCTAAAACAGTCCCCGTTTACACCAGTCTCACAATAACACCAAATAGGAAATTAATCTGACATGGCTTTTTTATAGTGAAGCCTTACTAACTCCTAGTGATTACAGCTTTTTCTTTTAAGAACCCACAAACTATTCAAGGAGGAAAAAAAAGGAATATTAGTAATCAGCCCAGAATAAAAGTCCAACTCACTAGATGACAGTTTGCAGACTCTGCCTTCTTCCCCCTTTTGAGGAATTGAAGCACTTTCTCCCTTTTCCACTCCTCTACTGCTGTTCCTGTTCTCCAGAATTCTTCTAACATCACTGACAGTTGATCAGCAGTCTCACTTCTATATTCCCTCAATACCTGGGGTATCACTCTTCCCAGCCAAAGAAACCTGAACTCATCTGGAACAACTAGGTGCTCTCCTTACAATCCCCTCACCTGGCTTCTGTTTCTGCCTCCCTTTGCCAACGTTTTTAGCCTTTCCAGGATAGACTGGGGAAAAAAAATCTTTCTATTTGGTAGAGAAAATGGAAGCAAAATGGGACTCAATTTCAAGTCCTATGTCTAAGACTTCTGCTATTGTCCCTTTACCTGAAGACAAGATATTTCTAGAAGCTTGGGGAAGATAGAACTTACCAAGGGAGATAAAGGGACCCTATAGAGAGAAATAGCCAAGCCCCAATCATATAACTCCTCGACTAAGCCCAAAGCCACCACAAAAGATGGAATTGATAGCAAAGGAAGAGCACTGTGGCCTCAGTTCTCTTCAGAGGATGACAGCATCACCACTCACTGTAGACATAATGAGTGCAGACAAAGTGGGAGTGGAGACTAAGGCCAGCACTGCTTCCTAATGGGCAGTTCCTGTACAACATTCATGTATGGATAGAGTGGTAACCATATCTCTTAGATGTGTGTCTATTAATAAAGGAGTTGTGACAATGGATACTAATGGCAGAGCCCTTCAAACAGATGGGATATAAGTAGTAAGGATGTATTGAAAAATTAGCCTTCATCATCTCTCAATTCCCCATACAATTATCAATCAATCAATTAACTGAACTTCCAAATGACTGATCTCATGGGTGGCTCTTTTTGAATGGAAGCTTTCAGTTCTTGAAATACAAAAGAAAGAAAATTCCTTATAATATCAATATGCCCTTGAGATCTTTTCTTGGTAGCACCCTGTCTGAATCAAATGTTTACTATGTACTATTCTAAGCACTTTACATTCATTAACTCCTCGCTGATTCTATTCATATGCCCATTTTACAGGGGAGGAACTGAGACACAGAGACATGAAGTAATTTGGTCGGATTCACACACTTAGAAGGTGGTGGAGCTGCTAGTTGAACCCATGCAGAGTGATTGTAGAACATTGTAGTAACCTGATTGTAAAACTGGTCTAATATTCTATTCCTTCCTGTATCTATGCTTGGAACCCTGTCACCAATATGAGAACAACCGTGGCTAGCCTGCTGGAGAATAAGAAACTACATATTCCCTTTGAATGGTAATTGAAAAAAAAAAAAAAAAAGAAACTACATGGAACAAAGCCAAGTCATCCTAGCCAAGGCCATCCTAGACCAGCCAGCCCCAGTCAAGTCCTCAGTTGACCACAGATGCATGAGCAAGTCCAGCTAAGATCTGCAAAACCACCAGAGAATCCACAGACTCAAGATAAATAATAAATATTTGTTGTTTTAAGAAACTAAGTTTGGGGGTGGTTTGTTACATACCAGTAGATAACCAATGCAAATACCCAGGCTTGACCACTACTCTGTATTTTCCTTCTAATGATGCTGGCTTTACATGATGCTAGAATTCTCAAGAATAGGCAGCTCCAGTTGCGAAGAGCCTTCCTCTAGGCCAGTGGTCCTCAATCTTTTTGGTACTAAGGACCAATTTCATGGAAGACAATTTTTCTGCAGACTGGGAGGAAGAGGGGCACGGAGGCTGAGCTCAGGTGGTGATGTGAGCCACAGGGAGTGCCTATAAATACAGATGAAGCTTTGCTCGCTTGCCTGCCACTCACCTCCTGCTGTGCAGTGCCCTCCCCACCGCCACCACCAGTACCCTGTACTGTCATGGAAGACAATTTTTCCACAAGGGTTGGGGGGCAGCAGAGCCCTGCGGCCTGGTCCCTAACAAGCCACACACCAGTACTGGTCCATGACCCGGGTGTTGGGCACCATAGTTTTAGACTACCACTTCATCTCTCTTCATCCCTGTCTTATCCCTGCCCTACCACTATGCCAATCTATGAAGGCAGTTTTAACTATTCCCCACCTTTATTCCTTAGTTGTTTCTGGAGTTGAGAAGAAACTAGGGTGCCTCAACTCTTTAGTACTACTTTGAGCTCTGTTTCCTTCTCTACCCTCTTTGCCCATCTCTCCATCATTTAAGGAGCAACACTAGAATTAGCCAAAGTGAGTGGTGCCAAAATAATGACACTAGGGTAATGAGAAGATAAAGCACAGGTAGCACTGTAGGTCAACACCTTGCATTTCTGGCCTTTGTCTTCTTAGCCAAGATGGGAACCAGCAGTCCCTGAAGTAGGCCTCTGCTTTGCCACCTGATCCCCAAATGAAACCTTGCAAAGCTGAACACTCCCTGCCTGCCAGGACTCAGGGGGCAACAAGCAGTACCTCCACAGGAACCAACAGCCTCAGCTGCTCAACTCAATTTTAAAAGAATTTGGAAACATGTTCCACAGAGTAAAAACCTTCTGGGGCATTTCTGCCAGCTGCCTCCATTTACTAGGTTCCCAAGGAAATGAAGTGTCAAGTCCTGAGCCAAAGATATCCCATAGGGAGAAGAGAAGAGCACACTCTAGACATCCTGAGGAATGTGGACAGCAATCCACTAAAAATGGTACTGGAAATCTCCCCAAAGAAAGGAAAAGACTCATAAAAGATAATCGTTTTTCTATTGGAGTATTTCAAAACTTTTTTTGCTATTAGGCACTCAATAAATGCTAAATGATGCTAATTCTTCTAGCACTTCTTGCTTTATGAGTGAAGCTGGCATTGTGAGGGTTCATTGCTTAAAAGGCCAATAGCTAAGTGACCTAGGTTGGTTAAGAGAAACCAAAACTCCCCCGGGGCAAATCCAGCCTTACTGTGCCATTAAACACCCACCACCCCTCACTCATTACACTTCAACAACAATAGTTTAGTTTTAATTTCTTTTCCTTATATTTCACAGCCCTAAGGGAAAATGTCTTGTGACAATTCTATAATAGTAAGACAATTACTGGTGACTCAGGGCTCCCTGCTGCCTCTGCATCTCACAGATGAAGAGCAGGCAGGGACTGCTGCTTCTCATGTAGGAACAACTGGTTTGTGAATAGGAAAGTCAGAGTCAAAAGGAATCTTTATCTTGAAAAAACAAATGCCTATGTAAGATGAAAATTCAGCCTAAGGATTCTATTTCAGGACAACAGTCAATTGTAGGCATTGAGTCCCTACGGCAGGCATCCTCAAACTATAGCCTGAGGGCCACATGCCACCTGCCTAGGACATTTATCCCACCCACAGCAGGGTGTTTTTGCCGCAGCTGCCTGTCCTGCTTAGCAGCCTCTCGTCCCAGGCCCACAGCGCGCACTCTCCAATGGTCTGAGGGACAGTGAACCGGCCCCCTGTTTAAAAAGTTTGAGGACCCCTGCCCTAAGGAGACCTTTCAAACAGACTCACAAATGTTTCAAGTGGTGACATGCCCCTCCATTCCCCACGACCCACACACAGCATCCAGGCAGTTGAAGAGAATCCAGACTCTAGATTCCCAGTCTGATTTCTCCTCCTTTTTGTTATCCAAATTCTGCCTATTTCACCTTTACCAACAAATGAGAAGGCAGAGAAAGTATGTGCTCCTTGAGAGTAGAAACTCTGTCATGTTCATCTTTGCAACTGAAGCACCCAACTTAAGCCTGAGTTTGGATGAACAAAGTTAAAGGTGTCCTAGGGCAGAAGACATAGGCATTCCCAAATTCCCAGTGGATTGTGTTCTAAAGCACTTTTGTAAATTAGTAGTTTAGAACTTGAAAAGCATTTTTTTTCCCATCAGCATAAAGTTCTAGAGGGAGTTTAAGTCCTTAGAGGGGGCCATAAAACTCTATTTAGCCACAAAAATCTAATAATGCACCAACGTAGAGAACTTCAGCTATTATATTGCTTCTTCCTAAATAACCATTTAAAATACTGTTTTCATGAGAAAATGTGTTTCAATTCAGGATGCCAGAAACAAATTTCCATTTCCCCCATAACCAAGCACATCTCATTGAGCTTTTCCTACTGAAAAAAATAGAAAGGAAGAGAAAAAATATGAGGAAAGCAAGCAGGTGCTGTTGGTTCTACCAAAAAATAGCCCTGACCCATGGCAGATGCAGGTTTACAAGGAGGGTGAGACAGGACAAAAACTTCTGGGTACCAATAATGATATCTCAAAGTATCTGTGCTTTTACATAACATATAGTCTACAATTCTTTGGTTTAAACACTTGTCTTAAGTGTTTTAAATTAGGAAATAGAAGGCAGTTGCTTGAAGGGGGATTTGGAGAAGGGAGAGATTTCAGGTTGACAAAGTCAGTTTAAAACTGGAAGCAGGAGTAAGGAGTCTGGGTTGTAAGCTTCTTAAAGGCTGGGACCATGTTCTAGTCATTTCTATATACCCCAGTCTCCTCAGTGCTCAATACTTAATTCACCAACAAATAAATATGATTTAAGTATGAAATTTAACTTCTCAATGTAGCAACAAACGAGTGGGCTTTGGAGTCAAACTTCTTAAATTCGAATCATTTTTCCTCCTCATGTTTCATGACGATGGGCAAGCTGCTTAATCTCCCTGGTTTTCTAGTTTCCTCATCTGGAAAAAAGGGGTTGTGATAGTACCTACTTCACAGAGTTGTTATGGGATTAAATGCATTTATACTTGTGAAACATAGAGCACTATACAAGTGCACATAGCACTTGATAAATCTTAGCCATTATTATCTTTTCCATCAGCATTTAGCTAATTATCTTGTATTTTGCCCCCCAATCAGTTTCTTGGAGAATCTGGAAAACACAAAAGCTGGCTGGTGCAATAGGTTGCATTGTGGCCCCCAAAAGATACCTCTACTCAAAACCTGAGAATGTGACCTTATTTGGAATAAGAATTTTTACAGATATAATCAAGGCAAGGATCTCAAGATGAGATCACACTGGATTAGGATGGGCCCTAAATCCAATGTCCTTATAAGAGACAGAAAAGACCCAGAGACAAAGGGAAGATGGCCATGTGAAGATGTAACCAGAGATTGGTGTCATGCTGCCACAAGCCAAGGAAAGCCAGGAGCCATGTGAAGCTGCCAGAGGCGAGGAAGGATTCTTTCCTAGAGCCTTTGAAGGGAACGTGGCCCTGCTGACTTGTTGATTTTGAACTTCTGGCCTCCAGAACTGTGAGAGAATAAGTTTCTGTTGTTTTAAGCCACCAAGTTTATGGTGAATTGTTGTGGCAGCCCCCGGCAACTTATACATTTAGGTACAGATGACTTTGGAACAACCTAGATTTTAGTGAGGGAAATAAGCTGAAATGTAAATTGGTGATTATCACGAGTTCTCCTTTTCTCGAACTGTACTTCAGGGAAAGTTCTCTTTAAGAAGGGATTATCACCAGCTTCAGAGATTGGAATATTCAGGCCAGCCTGTCCCATCTACTTCCTGCCAAGGGCATTTCTGCTGGGAATCTTACAAACATTCTGCATTTTCCCACAAGGAATAAAGTGGAAGTACTCAATATGCAATGAGATACTGGACAGAGTCAGCTGTTACCTGGCCCCAAATAAATGAGCAGGCAACACAGCTCTCAGTGCTTGTCCAGTAAACACACCCACACTTGTCCCCACTGCCTTCCTCACTCCTGTCCGTGGAGGTCGAAGGAGTCATTAGCCAAAGACTCTAAGGTAAGGAAAGATACCTGGTTGTCAAGAAAGTAACATAATTGTATATTTCCCCTAATTCTATTGATTTTTGCAATTATATCTATGAAATAGATCTCCTTTAAAGTGAAAAATATTTCCAGGTCATCTATAAGATCCTTCTAAGCCTTTGGAATTTTAAAGGCACCCTCAGGAAAGAGTCAGGAGAGAGAGCTCAATCCACTGATGTTTAGAGAAACGGTTTTCGTTCTTTTCCTCTCTTATAACTCTTGGAGAAAAATAGCAGCAGACAGAGCAGTGACAGTCAGAGAAGGGTGACTTTTTTGGAGCAAAGGCATTAGACGAGATGACACATGCTGACAGATTCAGTAAACAGTGGATGCTCTGCCAATCAGCAGATAATTTCTGTGTTTGCAATGTAGGAAAGATTGTGAGTCACGCAGTATTTCAAAGATAGGTCATGATTACCCTGTGTGTCATCTTCTAATGTGAAGGTCAAGAAAAAGGAGATGATGGGTAAAGGCAGAAAAAGGAAGAGCAAGACGACCTGTGTGCAGGCAAATCAACCACATCCAGGCAGGTCTGGCTTCATATTTCCTGACAGTGCCCAGGGAACCTTCGTAATTATCTGCTTTGTTGATATCTGAGGCTCACAAGTAACCAGCACTTCATTAACTCATAAGTCCTTTACAAATTGTGAAAGTCACTTCTTCCCTGACTCAGTCAAGGTTTTCTTTTCTTCCCTTACTCGCTAGTTTACTCAGTATAGTTCCAGTAAGAACAGGGCTGCAACCTTTCCCTGCAAGGAAGAGGCCAGTGAGGAAAACCAGAGGAAGAAGCCACACACAGTATTCTGGATCCCAGAGTACCCTGAAATGGACTTTCTTGTTTAATTGAAGAGAATTCCAGAAAACTAAAAATATTCTCATTCAAATAAAAAAAAATAATAATAATTCTGAAGCCAAATGGATTCAAAGGATTTTCATCATTATTTGTCATTTGCTTTTCTCCACTGGAGGGGGAAGGGAAGAGAAAGTGAAATGGATCCCCCTGAAACACACAGGTAAATAATTGAAGTGCCTTTTAAAAATATGTAAATACTTAATAAGTAAATTTTTCCACTCTTCATCACAGAGCTTTTCTGAGGAAAGTAAACATTTTTAGCATTTAAAATTAAGATAGCATACACACACATGCACATTCACACACATATGCATGTGCACACACATACACTTGGTCAATCAACAACCATTCAAAGAGAACTGTGCAATTCTAATTGACAGGATAATTTTTAAGTAAATAACTGGTGAATACAAAGCCAATATATTTTCCCTGGTTTCAGGAAGAGAAAAGCTGTTTAATACGTGCCAATACACTAAGATTTTTTTAAAATGTCTCTCTCGTTGCTGTCCAGGAGTGTCAAGTCAGCTGTTATGGCTGTGACAATGGCAAGTGTTCAGCACACAGGAGCACACATAATCACACTGGGAATCTGCTGAGCCGTAATGTTGACGTTCCCTACTTAGATCTCATTCACCACTTACAAAGGAACCAAGAGACAGTAAAAGGGCAGGAAGTTACACTAAGAGGAGAGAAACAAAGCCTCTAAGTTAGGATAAGGATCCTTTTCTAGCAATTGCACTGTTTGGGGGCATCCGCTCTGTCCTGAGACACAAGTGAGTGGAGTGAGAGCATAGAGATTGTTAGAGATCAGAGGCTTGGCTGGGCACAAAAGCAAGCTAAATAGAGTCATTGGAGATGAAGGGTCTATTTAAGCACACACTCCTCAGCTGTCTCACATTTAATACCTTATGAAATTTTTGAACAGTTGATCTATACACAAATGCATACTAAAAAGAGAAAAGAAAAATATACCCAGCTAGATGATCTCTTACCAAAAGTACACATACCTTGCTAATCAGAAGCCACATCTTAATCTTGATATTTGGGAAATTATGCTGCCACAATAAATAAATGGTGAGGGGAAACCCATTTGTAAAAAAATCAAAGCACATGCACAAAACATTCTAGATACCATTTCTCATTTTCTGACATGTTACTGTACACAATGCTGCTTTGGGTTCCTGCATCCGTATATCCTTTTGAACACTCACTAGACTATTAATTTAAAAAAACAGGAGCTTCATCTGCTCCTCTAATCACCATGACCTATTTTTATATTTTGGAAAAGGCAGAAAGATTAACCCTGACTTGGGTGAGAACCATTTTTGGAATAGTGGTTGGTGGTTGTTCACATCTGGATTAGGTATAAAAAATGATAACATTATGATGATGAACACCAGAGAGCCTCATCTGCATATAAATAGACCTAATCAGAAATGCAAATTGCAATCATGAGAAATTTTTAAAGGCTGTGATAGCTGTGTGATTGTGCAGATAAGGAAAGGTCAACACTTGTATTGTTAAAGCAGTTAAATGGCTCCCAGCCTGCCCCAGAGCTTTCCTGTGAAAGAGACATTTGGAAGGTACAAATTATCTATCAATCTACACCCAGGCCAGGAAGGAGTCCCCAGATAGCTTCTTATTCCGTAACAAGAACCTTGAGCTGGCCATATATCAGCCCGATTTCAATGAAAGACAACCAACCAAACCTCTTGTACAAACCCCCTAATGAATCTATAGAGTGGAAAATACTCGTATACTTGCATTTAAGTACCTTCCAGATTTCTTTCTTTCAGCAAAATTCCCATTGAGATGGAAAGTAAGAAACATCACTGATACAACATTTTTCTGATACATTTCAGTGCTGGTTTGAGTGGAAAGAGTAGTATGATACACATATTTTTTGACCCCAATATTTTCCTGAATACTAGAGAAAGTATATAATTATAAGAAAATACCAGTATTTAGATAGATTACTTAATCCAAAATTGCATGTGTCATCTTATCATGCAAAGTACAAAAAAATGAATAAAAAACAGAAAGCTGAATCTATGCAATTGCTCCAACATGGTCCTATTATTCCTTGGGGCATGTTATCTTTCAGGAACATCCTGTCTCCATTCCCCCACCCCTTGTTTTTTTCAAAGGAAATATATTTTACAAACAGGCTTTGTCAGGTTTGGAGAGAAATTGCTTATGAACTATTTATTAGCCCTTTCACAAAGAACTGATGAGTCAAGAGCGCCATCTTGTGGCCTACCTTGGAATCTTAAAGAGTGTTTTCACAGGATGCATGTCAAAGAGGGGAGGATCTCCATCTCCCAGTTCAATAGCTGTGATTCCCAAGGACCAGACGTCACAGCGAGCATCATAGGAAGAGTCATACTGCTGCTCACAAGCAATGACCTATTAGACAAAAGCAGAACACATCAATCCCACTCACCTCAGATATTCTAAAAAAACCCTTGACCAACCTTAGCTCCCTTCTCAGTTCCCTTGGCCACAGTGATATTAAATTCCAGTAATAATAAGATGCATGAATTCTAGGCCTTATTTATGTGTGACTAATTTTTCAACTGATACGTTCATTAACTTTTAAAAACGTGCTAGTTCAGTTCAAAAAACATGCATTGAAATTTCTAAGTACCAAAAACAGTGTGAGGGGAAGCACAGGGTAAATAACACACTGTCCCCACTCTGCCATCCTTTAAGGAAAGCCTTTGTCGACATCCTTCACCTCATCACCAGCTACTGAATTCAGGAACAAAAAACAGTTGTTCTCAAAGATGCTTGCCTATTGCACAAAATCCCCAGGAGTGTCACAAATTGAATGGAAAGATGTTGGAAGACTGATGTGGTTAACATAAAATAGGAACCACCCCAATCCCCATTCCCTTTTTCCAAAACATCTGCCCCCTCCTCAAACCCCAACAACTGGTTTGCATTATAGCAGCAGCTGCCACTCCAACTATTGGCTTGACTGGGTACAAGAGCAGCAGAACCAGAAAATGACCCTAGGCTTGTTGCACTGGGGAGCATGGGACCCTATAGAGAAATCTGTTTCTATTAACTTTTTGAGTCAGGCAGGAAAAGTCTCTACACTCAGACCCTGATTATTATCACAGTGGGGATGGCAGAAGTAAGGGGTGGAAGGACGAGGTACCCCTGTTTGACCTGAAATCTGCCTGCCTGGATGACCCATGGCTATGGGCAGGTGGAAAACTTTGATGTCTGGTGATCCAAATACCTATGAAGCAAACAAGCAGCACTGATGGTGAACACACAGAAACCAGAGTGACAGGGCTGCCTTTCTAGGTCATCATAATGTCTTTAGCTTTTGCTCTGAATAAGATGGGACAACTGACTAGTGAGCAGAGGAGGGGCAGATCTGGCTTGTTTTAGCAAGATCACCCTGGCTACTGTGCTGAGGATAGACTGAAAAGGGACATGAGTAGAAAAAACAAAACCAGTTAAAAATGCTACTGCAGGAATCCAGATAAGAGATGGTGGGCAATAATCAGATCCTAGATATAATTTTGAAGGTTGAGCCAACTGGATTTGCTGAATGGGGCTTATAAAAAAAAGAAGTTGAGAACATCTCAAAGTTTTTGACCTGAGCAACTGCCAGAATTGTAAATTGGTATTTACTGAGATAGGAAAGACATTAGCAGAAGTAAGCGTGGGGTGAAAAGCTGGATCTCCATTTAGGACTGAGGAAGTCTCAGATGCCTGGGAGACTTCCAAATGGAGAGGTTGATTTTATCCTGGCAAGAGTCACACTGGATTTCTGATTTAGAGAATCATAAGATAACTGCTATGATCTGAAAGTGTCCTCCAAAATTTATGTATTGGAAACGTAATCCCCAATGCAACAGTGTTGGGAGGTGGGGCCTTTTGGGAGGTGTATAGGACATAAGGGTTCCACCCACTATAAAAAGGGCTTGCAGGAGTAGGTTTTGCTTTCTTCTGCCACATGAGGACACGATAAGGAGGTCCACACCAGATGCCAGCTCTTGACCTTAGACTTCCCAGTCTCTAGAACTGTGAGAGAATAAATATTTGATCTTTATAAATTACCCCGTCTCAGGTAGTCTGTGACAGCAGCACAAAATAGACTAAGGCAATAAGAAACATGTTGTTTTAAGCCACTAAATTTATGGTATTGATGGAAGTGATAGAAACTAGTACACCTGCTCTCTTCCAAACTCAGTCTTGCAGGGCCTGGTAAAGTGTGCCAACCACCTTACCCTAAACCAGGCATCCTCAAACTACGGCCCGCGGGCCACATGCAGATGTTTTTGCCCGTTTGTTTTTTTACTTCAAAATAAGATATGTGCAGTGTGCATAAGAATTTGTTCATAATTTTTTTAAACTATAGTCCGGCCCTCCAACAGTCTGAGGGACAGTGAACTAGCCCCCTGTTTAAAAAGTCTGAGGACCCCTGCCCTAGACCTTGCGCTCTTACTCCCATAATTGCCCTCTCCCCTTCTCCTCTGGTTTCTGAACTGGAGAACATTTTCCATAAACCCACATCCCTGGCCTGGTCCACTCCTATACTCTGAATAGAATATCCTGTCATAGAATATCCTGTCTCACTTTTAACATGTTATTTTCAAACATGCATTCAAACTGAAGTTCAAATAATTCCAATGTCAGAACCAGAGGCCATTTCATTGCCCTCAAAGACCTCACTTTCCTCACCTCAATCAGGTGAGAAGCTACACTATTTTTAAAGATCTCTAGAGAAGGCTATTCAATACCTTCCCTTTCAGAAATGACATTTTCAAAAGTGTGGGGCAAACATAATTTTAGACCTATCAATCACCAAGTAGTTCACCATTCTTATTCGTGATGCTGTGCTGGGCCCTGTGAAGGAAAGAGAAATAAGACTCTATGCTTCCCCCACAGGAGCTATGACCAATTGATCAGATAAAGTGAACATATTATAATTAAATGACAAACCATGACAACTACAAATGTCCTCAGACAGTGTGTACTAATGTGTCTAATAAAGGATATGGGGCTCCAAATGCTTAGGATATTAGAGGGAGATCACTGCTGGCTAAGCAAGAAAATAAAAAGTATCTAGTACCCATAGTCTCCAACTTCCAGGGAGAAATTCAAATCAACTTCTAGCTATCTTGGATGGGACACAGAAGGCAATTCCAAGAACACATCCAAATGTGGGAATGGAGATATCCTAACGTTTCTCAGGTGTTGTCATAAAATATTCAAAACTTTTAGTCTGGTTTCAATTTCTCTTTACAAACAGATGGTATCTTCAGCCCATTCCAATTAATAGAAAAGCCTCTCTTGGCCAAATTCTTCTCTTCCCAAAAGTTAATTCATCACATAACAAAGAAATTATTTAAGCTCAGCCTTCCAAGGAAGTTTATAGAAAATTATGCTAGTAAAATAACTCACAAATAATTACTGAATATCCATTATTGAGCCAGGCATGGTAGTGGGCCCTGGTGAGAGAAAGTCAAATATACACTGAAATTAATCTTCATAATAATTCTGTGAAGTAGGTGCTATTATCACTTTTTATAGATGTGGAAATTGAGGATAGCACAGTTAACCACTTCAGTACGAGCGCCAATATAGTTGATAGCCACAGATGAATGCTCACAGCAACTTTAGCCGACAGCTGTGATATGACTTTTCTAATTTTTCATTTATCAAAATAAAATTGTGAACATTTAAAAAATAACATAATAAAAACATATATGTATATGTTACCTATTCGGATTTACATTACAAGTAAAGCTGCCTGTAAAGTAAAACAAGCTTTCAGTGATTTAAAGCTTTCCTCATCACACAAGAGCAAAACGATTCGTCGTCAATGCACAGCACAAACTATCGTGCGGACTATGAGTGCCGGCTGTGGGCAAGGTTTTGTGGTCGGTAAGTGCCGTACAGAAGTGGTTTAAACAGCTTACCCAGCATCATACAGCTAGTAATTGTCAGGGCCAGAATTTGAACCCAGGCAGTGGGAAGAATAAATAAACAAATCATTGTCATATGATAAGTGCTATATATAATAAAGATTATATTCAGTTAAAATTATCAGCTTCTGCACTCAGATTTTAACTAAACTAACCAAGATTTTTGAGGTTTTGTCACCTAAACTCCATCTTCCCAGAGGGCCTCTCTTTCAGGATTGCTCCTTAACAGGAGCAAACAGCCCTTTATGTGGGTTACACGTGTGATGGGATTTGAAGAAGCACTCTAAAGAGAATGCATCCCAACTGAGGTCAATGCATCCTGTAATTGGATCCCCTATCAACATAATACCAAAGTCTGTTAACTGTTTCTGTAGAAGAAAAAAGTAAAATCATTCTCCTTAGCTCAGCATTCTCCTTGTCCCTAGGTAAAATAAAGCTGAGTTAAGGATGCTCGGATGGTCAAATGATCTTTGGTTCTCTTGCCCCCAGGAAAAGGTAACCTCACAAAGAACTCTCTGAATCAGTTGTTATGATGCTCTATTAAGAAAGGAGAGTGGCAATGGCAAGTAGGTGCACTGCTTTGAGATTGGGTTTTCCAGATTCTGTAGGTCATAAGGGGGGAGAAAAATGGGTTGAGATGGTTTTTGACACAGGCCCAGGACCCCAAACACCTCACCCTCTCACACTCCTTCACCTCACTTTTACCACCTCAAAGAGTACACATGCCCAAGTGCATACTCTCCTTTACTTTCTCCTTTAGAGTCTTGCCTTCAATCATAGGAGTATAAATGATGATAGTGGCCATGGAATGGGGAGGATAAACTAGATGTGAGAGAGAGTTCAAGGGAAGACTTGCAGGACTTAGAGAGTGATTTAAAATGGAAGGGTAAGGAGAAGGAGACATCAAAGAAGACTGACATTTTGATCCTGGGTGACCAGAAGAATGATTTACAAAAATAGGAAAATCAGAAGGAGAAGTCAGCTTGCTAGGCAATATAACAAGTTCAAATTGGGTCTGAGTGCTACCCTTAACCAGGTATAAACAAATCACTTACACTATCAATACCTCTCTTGATCTACAAAATGGCAAGGTAGGAATGAATGACCTATACTATCCTTTCTACCTCTAATATTCTATGACTTCACTATTTCCAAATAAGCGATGTTGGG
This sequence comes from Microcebus murinus, assembly GCF_040939455.1. Lineage (NCBI taxonomy): Eukaryota > Metazoa > Chordata > Mammalia > Primates > Cheirogaleidae > Microcebus > Microcebus murinus. Next base: position 48,947,493 of record NC_134111.1, on the reverse strand, counting down.
ATAGTATTGCTAACATTCCCATGAGAATTAGGTAGAGTGAACAGTAAATTATTCTGGGGTGTGAACAGGATGGCTGGAACCTTGAGGGGATTTTATTGCCAATATTTTATAGAAGGTCTTAAGATCTGTGAAAATATGCCAGTTGCTATGATAATACCTACGTTCAGGAAGATGAGCTTCAGCAACAGAGCAATTGTTTGGATGTTGGTTAATGGAGCATGTCCACATTCCTACCTTGAAATGCGAACTTATGGCTTTTCTGGTACACTTAGACTACAGTGCTGTTTATTTTAGGAAGAGGAAAAACACTAATGTCAGGATTACTAGCAATATTCATGCTCTGGCAGCCTTAGTGCCCAATGCCAACAGCTATTTTACCGAACAGTGGGCTTCAGCCTCCCAAATGTTGGTTATTATCTCTTTGGCTGCCAAAAACTTTTCTTTCGGGGGCGGGAGGGAGGATTAAGAATAAGAAACAAATTTTCACTAATGTTTTAGCTCAACTGGTCTTGGGAGAAAAGGCAGCTGTTAGATTTCTTTGATTGTTGGGGCAGTTCTCTTTAGCCTTCCTTAGACTAACAAGTTCCACATTTCCAGACTTCTTAAATCCATCCCTAGTCACTCCCTCCTGCCCTACAAAGGCAGCACCTCCTCTTCTCTCCTCCAGGAGTTTAGGAGGTAAAACCAAACCCACAACTTGATAGCACAACTACTTGGACACATATTTATTTATCCCCTCATCCAACCTTGGGCATGGTCAGCTGAGTTCTGTTGAAAATAGCTGCCCCTTTCCTCAGCTACCAACCAGAAAATGGCAGACAAATGCCAACTGTCTGCAGCTTTTGGGTTGTAGAGAGACTTACACATCTGGCTGATACCAGAAAATCACAAAGCTTGACATTTTTTATTTTATTTTTTTATTTCAGCATATTATGGGGGTACAAATGTTAAGGTTACATATATTGCCCTTGCCCTTCCCCCTCAAGCCACAGCTTCAAGCGTGTCCATCCCCCAAACGGTGTGCATCACACTCATTATGTATGTATATACCCATCCTAACAGCTTTATTTTGCTTTTGTCATCCCCTGACTGGATGATTTTGGCAAAATATTTAATCTCCCTCCACCTTGCCCCCTTTTTATGGGCTTCATCTGAACTACTGCTTATGAAAATGCTAGTTATTCAGCTTGTTCTATGGTACTGAAACATTCATAGTAGATACCACTGGGACATTGATGTATGCATACATAATATTTTACTTGCCTTTTCCAAAATGTTTATAGGAAGCATGAATTATTTCTATACTAAAAATGAGCAAGTTTTTTTGTTTTGTGTCTTGAAAGTGTTTTTAAAGATTCAAAAGTTTGCCTTAACTGTCAAAGGTGTGGTTCCTTCTTCCCAGGTATTTGTTGACTGTTGGGATTCTTTATCAACAAGTAGTCAAGTTAAAGGTGATGTCTTGTTATAAAACTAGGTCCCCATGGGATTAATACAAGAAAAATGAAAGAAATTCACTTCCCAACTATATCCCTTCCTATTGCAAACACAAGGTTTAGGTAGTACTTTCACTTTCTCAGGCCACCATGATCCAAGAAACACCGCAGGATTATATTAATAGTTTCATTTCAGTCTGGACCAAGAGTATGGCTTATTGATAAGGCTCCCAGGATACAAGTAGGATTCACCCTCTGCCTCTTGCAGAAACATTTGGGCTATATAAGGACCTGAGAGATCTCCTCATCTTAAAAGAGTATTTATATTAATTAGACTGAATATAAAGGGAATAACAACAGTCAGCATATGAGCTCCTGGATTCAGAAAACCTAGATTTCTCCAACAAGATATTTAACTTGAACAATTTATCAAATTATATCTGAAAGAGCTTCTGAGCCAAAATATCTTCCAATAATGCGATCTTAATTCTTTCAAGCAAATAATATTATAATGTGTTGCTTTCATAAAAATAATTTATCAGACTTAAAAAACAATAGATACTATTCAGACTATTTTATTTTTCCACTAATATTTTAAAATGTCACTAAAAATGTAATTTTTGTCTTCTATGTTCTGATTTCTTGTCTTACTAGAATTGATCATGCAATCCAAAATTATAACCAAAGGTCAAGATTAAAATTTCACTCGAGTACACCGGCGAAACGCTGTTATCTCAAGAGCTAAATTCAACTAAATAAGAGGCAAGGCAAATAGATCTAAAGCTATTAATCCTTGGCTAACCTTGAGCCCAAAAATGCAGGCAATAGACTGGCAAATAAGATGGGCTGAGAGGTAGAAAGGCAAACAGGATTCTTAATTTTGCTTATACAATTCATGCAGCATAATTGGTAAATGTTATTGATTGTAAAAATTTCTAAAATAGAACTTCACAGGAATCAGAAATTGCTGTTACAGTATAAATATTCCAGTGGCAAATATCTTTCAATGGTTTTGCAAACATTTAAAGTATTACAAGTTGAGATTTAGAATAAACAAATGAAGTCTCTTCCCTAGGATTAAATATAATTTCAAGGGAGGATATATTTGAGATTTAAGGGGTTTTTTAATGGACTCCTTTAAGTCCTTAAAGGAGATAAGGACTAGATGAACTGAAATTGATGTATTTAGGGGAGGGGTCTTTCATATTATAAAACTCAAACTAAGGCTATAATTGAATCTATATTTTGTATAGTGAGAAACTGCCAGAAATAATTTAAATTAGACTGTTCGTAGAAACTTCAGAAAGGTCTCTAATTAAAATGTAATGTTCTACAGGTATCTTCTGCCAGGATTGTAATATTCAGCCTTTAGAGAAATAAAACCAGGTGCAAATTTAAAACACACAGAGCAGGCCAGGTGCGGTGGCTCACGCCTATAATCCTAGCACTCTGGGAGGCCGAGGCGGGCGGATTGCTCGAGGTCAGGAGTTCGAAACCAGCCTGAGCAAGAGCAAGACCCCATCTCTACTATAAATAGAAAGAAATTAATTGGCCAACTAATATATATAGAAAAAATTAGTCGGGCATGGTAGCGTATGCCTGTAGTCCCAGCTCCTCAGGAGGCTGAGGCAGCAGGATTGCTTGAGCTCAGGAGTTTGAGGTTGCTATGAGCTAGGCTGATGCCATGGCACTCACTCTAGCCTGGGCAACAAAGTGAGACTCTGTCTCAAAAAAAAATAAAAAAATAAAAACACACAGAGCACACTTGCACAACAACCAACTTCCCTCCATGCCTAGTGGAGGGTGGAGGGGAACTAGTTTTGGATTTGAGGCCAGCATACAACATTGAGTTTTACTCTTAAATTCCACCAAAGCCCTGGATAGATGTCAGTTATTCTTATTTGTGTGGTCAGTCCCCTCCTCATGCTCAGGACCAATATCTCCGGAAATCCCCTACAAAAGGTAAACTAGCCCAAATGTTGTGTGTCTCAAGAGGCTCCTGCAGGAACACATTTGCTTGGAGGTCCAGTGCAATCCCACTGTCCTTCCTTGCTCCAGCAGCTGCCTCACATGGAGTTGGACACTGAAAGGACTTTGAGATTCACTCATTCAACCCCCTTATTTTACAAAAGAGAAAACTGAGGTCCCTAGTAGGGAGTTAGTTGACTTGTCTGAAGTCACACAGCTGGTTCATGGCCAAAACAAGAACAAACTCCATGGTTCCTCACTACCCACCTGAGTGAGGCATCTCCTGGGAATCCTTACAACATGGAGAATGCTGAGCCGCTGCCAAACAGATTCTGTATACAGTAAACCTCAGCCATAGTAACTTCACACTATGAGTGCATAAACACATCATCTAAGCATTCAGCAGACGGAGTTCTTGCTGCATCTCACTTCCCTGTCTCCTCATGTTCCCCTCCTTGTTGCCCCTTTCCTTTGCCAGTTACTGCTCTACTTCCACAGAGCACAGGTAAGCACAGAGTGAAGAGGAGCTTCACAATTCAGTCCAGTTTACAGCTTGTTAGTGCAGGTATTATTACCCCAGGCCAGGAAATAGATTCAGAAAGGTTAAGAGACCTGCCCAAGGTCACACAGCTAGAAGGTAATAGAATTGAAGCATGAGCTCACAATAAGAAACCAGTGAGGGAAAAAAAAAAAAAAAGAATGTTTTTCTCCTCTGTGATGCATCTGAAAAATAGGAAGGAAAGCCAATTGAACAGAGTATCTAAAGGTTCCCACTTGGGCATAACCCTTTCTCTGCAAGTAGTCTCTTGATAGCACCATGCAAATCAGGATGTCCTTTGGAATGTCATATGTTTCTGTGATTCTGTTTAACTTTGTAAAACTAAAAAAAGTATGGAAAATATCTGGGACATACTATGCCATGATAAATACTAGTCTACCCACCTCCACTTGCTCCTGCTTCATCCTACTCAAGGTTCCTCCGGGGTCCTATTCCTAATGTTGACTACCCACCTCCCATTTGACTTGGGGTTAATTCCCTTTCATGGGCTGAGCCTCTGTACTCTGGACAAGGCCACAGAGGCATTGACAGGAGGTCAGTCACCAGATAATTTGAGATTCAGAGCTCAGGAAGAGCCAAGGTCGACTCTGACATTCCTTCAGCAAAAGCTTCTGCTCTGCAGTAACAGAATCAGTTCTTCCCCTTTGGTGGATGAAGAAGGAGAAACAGCAGATGCCTTAACCCTTCTCACCTCCCCAGAAAGGGGTAGGGACAGCCTGAAAAGTTCCAAATGTTCCTGGGGGCTGTTCCTTTGATATTTCTTGATTATCACTGAGTGGAGGGGATGTGAGGCCTCTGCTCTGGGCCTCATGTGCTTCTGCACATCTGTGACCTGAAGCCCTCAAATGAAGTCCTATACTTAGACCCACCAGAAGGAGAGTGATGGCATGTCTCCACCGCCTCCAGGGCCAGCCCCCCACCTCCACACTGATGCATGACATATGACTCAACCTCCCCACAGAGCTCCAGCTGGGAGGGAGCTATTACTGGAGCTGAGTGAAAAGCTGGTGATACACCCAGTCATTTTACCCTTGCCTTGGGCCCTTCGCCCACCAGCCCCCTGAGCCCTGGGTCATGCCTCAGGGCCTTAAAAGGCAGAACCACTCTGCAGATGTATGCAGGGTCAGCCCCAGAACAAGAAGGGAAAGAATCTGTTTCTTTGAGGCTAATACACAACACCTGGGGGAAACCAGGGAGCAGCAAAAGGCTATAGAACCTCAGAGATAAATGTTTCTAGGGAAAGCATGCAGGTCTTCCATCCATTGAGCTAAATTTCTAAACCTCTCACTTGACTCTCCTGAGCTCCCAAATCCTGCATTCCTCACAGTGATAAGACTGGTAGTTAGGGTCCCAAGAATCACCAGTCTTTTAAAAGACAGCCAGGTAAAACAGACCCTAGAGACCACGTCGTCCTCATCAGTTCACCCCTATTAAGAGCTTGGTGAGATCCCACCTTCGTTGTTCATGGAACACCAGAGCCACGGAATATGAGAGTTGGAAGAGGCCCTTCCCCCTAAAAACTGCAAAAGTTCTCTGTAAAATAGAAAGGCTTGGAGGCAGCAACTACCTAAACCAATCTTCTTTTTACAGGAGAGAACAGGCTAGGCAGAAGTAGAGGTAGGTGCAATATATACCACCAAGTTTTAAAGCACTTACTATGCCAGGTACTGCCCCAAATGCTTTTAGTACATTATTTCATTCTGACTTTTGAGGCAGTTACCTCTTTTAACTTCTCCCCATTTTACTCAGAAATATATAGCAATTTTCATGAGGTAAGTGGTTAAGTGGGTAAACAAGTATCTGTGATTTATTCTTAGATCTGACTCCAAAATCTGTGCTTTTTTTACCCAAATTGAACCCATATTAAACTAACGGAACCACAAACATTTTTTAGAAAATGAGTGGCAGAGCTAAGACTAAAGTTCAAATCTCCTAATTCAACCCTGAACAACTTTACCTTACTTTTCCAGACTCTTCCTTTTGGTCATTAATTACATTGGCTTCTAATGTCATTTCGAAACATTATGTTTTCCTTAACATATTAGGAAGGATAATTTTTATCCAACATAATTGAAAAATTTTTAAAAACCCAAGATTCATATCTTGTACACTGGTGGTCACAAATAGTTTGTTGTAATATAGTGGTTAAGAGTGAGGAATTCGGAGCCAAATATCTGGGTTCAAATTCAAGTGGCATTACCTAATAAATTTTCTAAGGACAAGAATGGTTACTTTCTGTGACTTATCTACTCTATCTAAATCATTGGACTAGTACTAGTTCTGACTTTTTGGCATTACTGTGAGAATTATAAATGAGTTAATATATATAAAGTACGTAAGGCCTGGCATATGATAAGTACTCAATAAATACTAACTCTTATTTGGGAACCAAACCCATTAGCTAGAGCTTAAGGAACAAAATGGTAACAATGACAATAATAATATTTCAGCTCTGTAGTGTTTTATGGTTTTCTCAGCTCTTCAACACAAAATATCTCATCTGTCATCTTTAGGCCCAGCAGTGCCAAAGGAAATAGCATTATTGTATGATTTAGCTAGGAACCGCATAATTAATGAAGACAAGAGTGATTGCAAAAAGCCTGTGATATTTCTGCATTGTTGTAAGCTGGTTGTTATGGCAACGGTCCCATCAACGACCCTTTGCCAGGCAGAAAGAGACCCATTTTTGGAGCCCTCACAGCACATCTGTTTCTCTGCTCAGCTGATTAGCTCTTGTTTGCAACAACGAGCAGATGGAAGTAAAAAGGGAAAAAAATTTCTAAAAAGAAGCAAATGTTTATTTTATCCACAAGTCTGTTTTCCAATTCAGAAACAGACCTTTAGCTGTTTTAGGAAGATGCTGAGGACACTGGATTCTTAATACATGGGCTCCTTCTTGTATTGGTAGGATTGCAAAGTCCAGTGTCAATTATAGATGATAGGGCTTTCACATACATCATCTTTTAAAATGATGTGTCTCAGACTCCAATTTCACCATATCTGTGCTTATCTTTGTTGTATGAGTTGTCTCAGCTGGTACACATTTTCTACACTGAGTACCCCATATAAATACATTGTAAAGTGAAAGAACACAAGTATTCTCTCCCTGTCTTGGTTTCTTCATCTGTAAAATGGGACTTGTCTTCCTATGCTCTCTGAAAAGTCCAGCTGCTTCAACACTTACTAGGTACGTAAATTGAGCATGGTACCTCCTACAGCTCTTTAAGCCTCACTTTCCTTGGTGGTAAAATGGGGGAAATAATATCTACTACTGAAAGCGGTTATGAGAATGAAATAAAATTATATATATACATATATTATCTCAAAATATATATATTTTGAGACAGAATCTCGCTTTGTTGTCCAGGCTAGAGTGAGTGCCGTGGCATCAGCCTAGTTCACGGCAACCTCAAACTCCTGGGCTCAAGCGATCCTCCTGCCTCAGCCTCCCGAGTAGCTGGGACTACAGGCATGTGCCACCATGCCCGGCTAATTTTTTCTATATATATTAGTTGGTCAATTAATTTCTTTCTATTTTATAGTAGAGACGGGATCTCGCTCTTGCTCAGGCTGGTTTCGAACTCCTGACCTCGAGCAATCCACCCACCTTGGCCTCCCAGAGTGCTAGGGTTACAGGCATGAGCCACAGTGCCCGGCCTAAAATAATATTTTTTAAAAGCCCCTTATGTAATTCCTGGTATATTAGTCACTTGTCAGTAAGTGAAAGTTTCCTTCCCACTATACACTTGCTTAGCAAGCACAATGTTCAAAATGTCTGACGATCAGTTGGCATGTGGCCCTGGCCATTAGAAGGTAGATCAGCTGGAGCTGGCCCTGGAGGCTCCCTCCTTGTCAGACACATCTTTCCCCCCATAGTTGCTGGATCATTAGGAAGTCAGGGGTGTCTTAGGAAAGAAACAAGGAACCTCTCATGACTGAAGGGCACTCAAGGGGCTCTGGACAGCAGCCATTTACCAACCAGAATGAAAATAATTTAATATTCTAATAACTAGCATGGCCACACCAGTGCACATCAGCTAACTACATGGCATCATTTTAACACAGTTTACTGATGCCCTCAATGAAAATAATAATGACATCATTGATTCTTTTTCTTGGATTTCAGTCATTTACAAACAATCAGTTTAATTTTTCCCTATGTGTAATGGGGGGAAAGGTAGTGTAAGTATCAACTGTCTCTAACCCCCTGCCATCACCATTAATAAACATAAATTAGGCTTGTACCCCTTTTTGCCATAGAAAATTACCTGGCACCTGTGTGATACAAATATTGGTTGAGCAATACTGACAGTAGTCATGGGCTGTACTGGAAATCCCTTAGTTCAGTGCATCACAAAATATGGATTCCAGACACCGTTATCTACCTACCCCCTCTGTGCTCATGGGCACTTGGCCTGGCAGAGTGTAAGATTCCTTATCTATAACATAAATGTAATGACGCCTGACTGGCATCCTCACAGGTAGGTATATTTGTGAATATTCTATGCAAATTATTCACATGATTTATTATAAGAAATTGGCTGTCAAGAGACGGTGGAGGAGAAAAGAGACAATAAACATGGCTAATAGGAAGACTACAGAAAGTGCCTAAGATACAGGCTAAAGTCACAGGCCAGGAGACCAGAGGCTTAATCAGGTAAACAGAAGGTTGAGGAAAATGACTATGACATGGCCAAACATTTCAGGAGATGATAACAGTAATAATAATAATAATAATAATAGTAAAAAAATACGTGGCCAAAGAATAAGCAGAATAGAACAAAAGTCTGAAGGTGTTGGGGACCCATGTGGGAAGGCAATTTGGTATGCTTGGTACCTCCAAAAAGAGCCATGTTTGCCTCAAACACCTGAGGCTGTGAGTACGTGTGTGTATGTGTATATATTTATGTAGACAGGCAAAGCTGAACCCTCTAAGTAAGCCAGGATCCTTAACATGCAGCTCTGCAGGTTCCAAATAGTTGGCTGATTATCTTGGGAGCTTAAATGATTTACTACAAAGGAAGGGTGCTGAGTATTTGGGAGGTTGTAATGAGTTGAATTATGTCCTCCAAAAAAAGATATGTTAAAATCCTAACCCCCAGACCTCAGAATGTGAACCTATTTGGAAACATGGTCATTGCAGATATAATTAGTTAAGATGAGGTCATACTGGAGTAGGCTGGGCCCCTAATCCAATGTGACCGGTATCCTTATAAGAAGATGGTCATGTGATGACAGAGATACACAGGGAAAACACCATAGGACTACCAAGACAGAGACTGGAATTATGCAGCTACAAGTCAAGGAACACTGAGGATTGTCAGCAAACCTCCGGTAGCGAGGAAGAGACAAGGCAGGATCCTCCCTTAGAGACTTCAGAGGAAGCATGACCCAGCTGACATCTTGGTCTTAGATTTCTAGCCCCCAGAACTGTGGGATAATATATCTCTGCTGTTGTAAGCCACCCAGTTTGTACTACTTGATTATAGCAAACCTACAAAATAATTATAGGGCTGGACAAGTCTTCAACCCCAAGATAGGAAGGGAACACACTTCAACTTCTTGGTTGGCTGTGAGAACAGCCACATGGTTATAAAGGGAAGATTCTGTTTGCACCATGGGCTCTTTCACCAGTGACTGCTGGAATGCTGTGACCACTACTTTCCCTCACATATTTACAGGCAATGCTGTCATAACCACCCCAAGTCAGTTCCTGAACAATGAAGCCATGCTGGCAGTATTCATAGGCAGAGAGATTTAAGAACCTGGGTTTTTGATGACTTTATTAAGTTGCTGAATCAACAAGCTCTGGAATCACCTACTTCTGCTCTTATTATATGAGAAACTTAATTTTCTATTGTTTAAATTGTTTTGCTCAGGATACATAGTTTCTATGTTGAATTTTTTTCTTTCCCTCTAAGATAATCGTTCCTATAGTCACAGTATGCTACCCACATGCAGTGTAGTTTATAAAAAATTGTACTGATCGTAAGCCAGATGTCGTGGCATGTGCCTGGAGTCCCAGCAACTCAGGAGGCTAAGGCAAGAGGATTACTTGAGCCCAGGAGTTTGAGACCAGCCTGGACAACATAGTGAGCCGCCCCCCCCATCACTAAAAAAGAAAAAAATTGTACCAACCTTGACTTTTAGATTAACCTTTCACTATGCCAGGCAATTTTCTCCCCAGTAGTATTGTTTCTAGGTACTAACATACTAAGGATACCCCACAGAATTCTTCTCCTACATTGCTGAGTTGATACTACTCTACCAATATTTTTCAACTTTAGTAGTGCCCAAATGAGGCAGTGAGAGGAAATGAATAGAGAGGGTTGACAATATGATAGTCAATTCATGCTGCAGCTTTGAGCTGCCCCAGTGAACTGTGTGTCTTGACTGCTCATCAACATTTGACTGTGGTATGGTCACATTCCATTAGCTACCTAGTTCATAGTATAGACTATTTGAATTAAATATTACAGTTACTCAAGCTTGTGAAATAAAAATGGAAATAAAAATAAGAAAAGAATAATTTGGTTCAATTTCTCAAAAATAAAATAGGATCAAGGATCTTGCCTTTGCATTAAAAAATAAAAGCACAATTCATCTGCAATGGTTTTATTCTACTGGCATTGGTGTTGCATGTAATGTTGCCATATTTAATCTAAATACCACTTATTCATATAAAAAGAAGTGAAAGCATGTTAAGATTAATATTCTATGTAGGCCATATGAAGACAGTGTTAATTTGAACCATAACTGATTACACTTTTAAGGACTGCTCTTGACCCCAAAGCATTGCTCACAGTGGACAGTATAAATGTTTGTTCACTTGAACTGACAAATGAAAGTTGTTCTTCTGGACATTCCTATGGAGGATTATGAAGCAAAAAGAGGCTTTGTTGGAAAAAGTAATTCTCCATTTGGAAAATAAAAGTATGAGGATGGTGCCAGCCTGAGTCCTAAGAACTGCAGCCTGGGTCCTGGAGCATATTAGACATGAGCACATGTCCTTTGAGAATTCTGTACTGAGCAATCAGACACTTGCTCCTGAAAGGTGCTGTCAAGGTCTCCACGTTTTAAACTGCCTACTCCTCAATTTACCCATGGCAACAGGCAGAATGCAGTGCTGGCTTTACCCTGCTGAGAGCAGAACCAGTTCCAGGAAATCTGGGCAATAGGTGATCATCATAAACCACTAAACTGTCCTCTATAGAAACACTCCACACAGTTTATTCAACCCATCTGAAGTTGGAAAGTCAGAAACACCTCCTAATAAATAGTTTGCTATGTTTTAGAACAAGAACATCTTTTTCCATGTTATGACAACCCAAATATGAGCTGAGTGACCTCAGTTACACTTTCCTTTCAGAACAGATTGATCAAAATCTACAGAGAAATTTGCTAATACCGATAGTTGTAAAGCCCTCATCAAATTACTCTCCAAAATCATCATAACCCTTCGGCTTTTTTTACCAACATAATCATTCATCGAACAGATATTTTTTGATCACCTATTTTGTATTAAACACTATATTAAGAGCTGGGCATCCCAAGTCCCTGCCAGAGCTTAGAATCTAGTTGGGATACCTGCCTACCAGCAATGACAATGCAGAGGTGAAGTGTGCTACTGAAGGCTGTAAGGCTGCAGTGGAAATTTAGGAATAGCAACCTCAATGTCAGCAAGGGATTAGGGAAGATTTCCTAGGAGAGCTAGCATTTGAGACTTGAGGATAAAGAAGGAATTTTCCAGACCTCCAAGGGCTATTCCGGATGCTATAACAGTACACCAGGGGTTTAAAGGAATGACATATCTGTAGGGATTTGGAGAGTTACCTGTTGTTCACTACTGTTGGAGCATTAAAAACAAATAAACTGGGGGAAAATAATGTGAAATGAGGCTGGATAGATAGATAGGGACTGGAATATGAAGGGCTTTATTCACAATCCAAAGGAGTTTGGACTTTATCTTTCAGTGTTTCTTAAAGTGGAGTTCACAAAGTCTCTATGAAAACTTTGTCTTTGGTTTTGTTTTAATGATAATTATATTAATAATTATAAAAATAATAATGGGGGAAGGAGGAGTAAAAAACATTTTCCAGATTATCCAGATGACCATTTGACACACAATTTCAGCATCCACATTATGTTTGCTATTAAGTTAGCACCAAGCCAATAGAGATGTAACACTTGGAGGAAATGCTGTTTGAACAAAGAGATCACACTAGCTGAAACAGAGTAAAGCCATAGAGCTGATTCACCACAGGGTACATGGTAATAGTTATGCCAGACTCAAAATAATCCATGCTACTGTGCTCTGAAACATAATCACATTGCAAAGGACAACTGAGATCTACAAAACAGTATCATTTGTCTCATTAAATTAAAGCTGCTTACTTGAATTTTCCTGGCTTTCTAATAGTTTTTTCATAATATTAGGTCATTACATATGAAATTTCTGATTTTGAATCAAAGTATAGTTCATTATATCTCAAACAAGGGGCAGTACAATTAATCAAATTATGCACCTAGAATCTGTAGAAGAATATTATATAAAAAGAAAATAGAAAAAAAAATTATGCACTTAAACTATTGACACAGTTTTGCCATCTTAAAGGTAGCTTGTTTATGCCAGCAGCGAAGAAGCCTGCAAAGCGATTGGTGATGAAATCACAAAAGGCGTTTTCCATAGCTTGTTGATAACTGAATAATTTTTCCTGGCAAGAAGTGCTCTAAAGCCTGGAAGAAGTGGTAGTCAGTTGGTGCAAGGTCTAGTGAATATGGTGGATGACAGAGAGTTTCTATATCCAGCCTCTATAGACTGAGCAACATTGTTTGTGTGACATGTGGTCGAGCATTGTCTTGCAAGAGGATTGACCTGTCTCAGCTGCTTAATCACAAATGTCCTCATCACTTCATCTAATTGGCTGCAGTAGTCATCTTCTGTCATCAATTGACCAGATTTCATGAAGCTGTAGTGGATAATACCAGCACTGAACCACCAAACAGATACCATTAGCTTTTTTTAATGAATATTCAATTTTGGACTGTGGGCACTTCATCTTTATCCATCCATTGTGCCAAATGCTTGCAATTGTCAAAAAGAATCCATTTTTCAACACTTGTAACAATATGATGTAGAAATTGTTCACCTTTATGTAGTGATAGCAAACAAAGGCAAGCTTCAAGACAATTTCTCTTCTGACGTTCATTTAATTAATGCAGTATTCATCTATCCAGCTTCTTTACCTTGCTGATTTGTCTTAAATGGTCTAATATTGTTGGAATAGTAATGTCAAACTTTGCTGATAATTCATGCATAGGTTGAGATGGATTCACTTCCACTACAGCTTTAGCTCATCATTATCCACCTGGGTCTCAGGTCGCCCATATGGCTCATTTTCAATATTAAAATCATCAGAATGCTACTTCTCAAACCATCAATGTACTGTGCATTCGTTAGCCACATCCTTCCCAAATACTTGGTTGATATTTTGAGCTGTCTGCACTGCATTGGTTCCACAGTGGACTTCATACGTAAATAACTCAAATTTTTTATTTATCCATGGTTTCACAAAAATTCCTCTAAAAAATTTTGAAAGATAAACACAAGCCAAACTGTGCATTTAAAAGAATAAGGATGTACCTTCACAATAAAAATAAGACAAGAAGTATCAAAGTGAAATGTCAGAGATATCAACTATCAAACTTAGTACTTAAGGAAATCAGACATTTCATACTTAATAACGTAATACATGTTTTTCTTTTCTAGTTTTATAGTTCTACAAATGTGATTGACAAGGAGTTTATATCTAGTTTTATGTTTTTTAAAACCTGTTTTAAAAACACTTTTAAGATTTTAGTAAACACTAGAATCTGTAGGGTTTTTCTTTTTCTTTAAATGGGATCTATTTCCCAAGTAAGAAAGAGAGGGCCATAGCCGATGGGGAGTCACTGAAGAAATCTGAGCAGAGATTGGTATGAACCAGTTACTCTGTTAAGAGACCACTTTGGCAGTCACACAGAGGAAAGACTTCCATGCTGACAGACTAGAGATGGAAAGACATCTAAGCAAGTGACCTGAGTCTTCTTATAAAAAGAACTCATTTGCTTAATCCCAGAGAGCTGTTCTCAAGCAAAGGTCAGCATACTGTGTAATTAAATGCTGACCTGACAAGCAAAACTGCACTGGTGTTTCAGGGCATGCCTTATCTGGCCAGAAGGTTCTTCAAATTTCAACATGCATCATTTCCCAGAGAGTCCTGTGATGATGCCAGAACTAAATTAGGACCAAATCCCATGTTTTACTATAGAGAGCCAACAAAGTACACAAGAGAAGTTGCTGTGTACACGGTAACAAAAAACAACCAAGACCATTGCATATAGTTCTGTATGACAGTTGGAGCTGAAACCTGGCTCTTCACCAGGTCCATATATCTCAGGGGCTACCCCTATCCAGCGAAATTGACTTTTTCTAATTTATACAAAGGCTGAATGAACTTGTCAGTCATGACCCTTGGAGAGGGCTGCATCTTCTGAAGGGAATACATTTTTTTAATTTCACCCCATGGGCTAGCTGTGACTCAGTTTTGCTTTTCTTAGATTAAGTATCATCAGGATCACTCACAAATTAGAACTCTCATAGTTCAATGAAGATAAAAGATTTTATCCTCCCTGAAAATTGGGGACAGCATATGACTTGCCCATAAAAAGGCATAGTACCAAGGCACTCAAAAGTGCAAAGAACTAGATGTTCCTGCTTACCTCAGGGGCCATCCAGAATGGGGTGCCAACTGATGTATTTCTCCGTAGTCGTGTACTGGTGAGTTGAGCTGAGACACCTACAAGAAAAGGGTATCAGAATTCAGCAGTGAACAGAGGATGATGCTAGACCAGGGGTTGGCAAACTTTTTCTATAAAGGGCCAGACAGTAAATATTTCAGGCTTTGTGGGCCATTTGGTCTCTGTCATAACCACTCAACTCTGCTGTCATAGTGCAAAAGCAGCCATAGAAAACACATAAATGAATGAGAGTGGGTGCATTCCAATAAAACTTTATTTATGGATGCTGAAATTTGAATTTCATATAATTTTCACATATCACAAAATATTATTTTGGTTTTTTTCCAATCATTTAAAAATATAAAAACTATTTCTAGCTCATGAGCCCTATGAAAATAGAAGGTGGGTCATATTTGGCCCATGAGCTATACAGTTTGCCAGCCTGTGTGCTGGAACATTTATCATTCTATCTAAATCATTATGATATTTTTTTCCTAACGAACATTCCTGTCCACAATGCTGCAAACTTGGAATCAAAGAAAAATATCAACAACTAGCATCAACCCAAAATATATTCCTGTTATATTTCCAAATCATTTCAGATGATTTCTTTCTTAATGAGGTACTTCATTTTATGGAGAAAAAAGATTGGCATGTACTATCTATAATACAGCATCAGTGTAGAAGTAAAAAGATTTCAGTGCCTTATCTTGCCTATAAGCCTGAGAATCTAGCAAGAAAGCTATGTTTGTCACAAGGAATAAGAAATTGACTAATAATATCATCTAGGGCTCAACGTTGAGGATCTGAATTTAAAATAATTCCAATGTCCTTTAACCAGATCTCTTCTTTATACCACATGAGAGTAAAGTAGAAGTAAAAGTATACTGGATTCAGAGTCAATGTTTTCCATCTCAGTTATGCCTTTTACTAATTATGTGACTGCCTCACCTTTAAGCTTCAGTTTCTTCATCTTCGAAATGGGGCTAAAGAGAGTGAGATAGAGCAGGGTCTGCTGTTAAGGGCCTGCCAGGTCCCCCCAGTCATGGAAATAAAGGAAAAATCTTGAGTCTCTTCAAGGGAAATTTCAAATACCTAGCCAGCCTTGAAAAGTAAATGATTTACCTAATAAACAAGAAGATAGTAACAATAGCCTCCCAAGCAAGCCAGAGTTGCAAGGTATGCTGGTTCCCTAGAGAAACTAAAAGATAACATCTTACATGTCCTTGAGCTGTTGTTCAAAAACCTGCACCAGATAGAAAATGTGACCCACTGTCACCTAGCCCTCAGAAAAGGGAGAACTGAGGATTGAACTCTGATCATCATTCTTTGCTCTGTACTTCTTCCCAAGGGTCCTAGAGAAAGTCATACCCATGCACCAAACCAATGTATAACTTCTGCTTTACTGATAAGTACTCCTGCCTTTAAAAACCCTTGCTGTAAGCTATCAGGGAGTTCAAGTCTTAAGTGTTAGCTGCCCATTCTCTCTGCTTGGTGCCATGCAAATCTTGCTGCAAATCTTGGGGTCAGTGATTGGCTTTGTTGCGCTGGCTGAGTTCAGTTTGGTAACAATAGCAGTCACACTTAACACAGAGGGTTCTTCTTAAAGACCAAATACGAGAACAAATATGAAAATGAGAGCACTTACAAATATAAGGCATTCTTTCATACTAAACAGAAGTCTAACATAGCCCTTAAGATAATTACAAGGGTTGTCACAATGTCATTGATGATGAGAACTTAGAAACCTGACTACTGTGTGTTCATTCGCAAAGGACACACCTTTGAGAATACCAGACATAAATTTGCCAAGGATCCCCAGGTTGTTTTTGGTGAGTGGCTGTTCTGTTTGCTGCTTGTAGTCTCTATTAGAAAGCCAAAGAGGGCTCTTTAAACTCTATTGGCCGTGGCTAATTTCCCTTTTACCAAGTCTTCCACTACAATTTTGGTAAAAACAACTATAGCTTTCTGGTTTTAGTTTTTAGAAATTTCTTTTGCAGCGACTAGAAATTTAGAAGTTTCTGCTGGAAAGATTAGGAACATTTACCCTCATACCAAATCACAAAGCTGGTAAATAGATAAATTAATATCAATTTCCATCTCATCTGTCCTCATCCTTCTAAGCTGCTTTCCTCACAACATATTTACTGCCCCCAGGATCATGTAGAAAACATTCTAATGCTAAACATACAGCATATTATTGGAATTAGATCATTCCTTATATAGAGAGAGGAGCATAAGACTTGAACAAAGTACTCCTTCTGCTATTTTCCTTTGCTTACTCTATAGTAACAGACCAATATACCTAAAGTAACTTCTTTATTTTTAAGTAATTTTTTCTGAGAAAATTATTCACTTACACATTTTAACTGAATTCTTTCTTACCAATAAAACAATGAGTATTCGAAATCATCAATCTTATTTTTTACTATGATGATATTGATAACATTTTAAAAAGTTTCTGTAAATGTTTTCTCATCTTTGTAACAATGACCTATTGTTGAACTTATTTAGATGATTAAACCATTTAACAAATCTAAAAAGGAAAACCAAATGTTTGTTGTTTTGTGAATATTAACATAAGTATTGCAAGGAAATATTTACCAGTTCTCTGGCCTTAGGTGAAATTGCCCTGCATTTCCTCTCACATGTCCATTTCCCATTAATGTTTTCAGTTCCACCAGCCTCACATATGTAGCAGCAATAATCACAATTTAAAGGGATGTTAGCTCCCAGACCCATAGGACTATTTTTACCTTCTGCTCACTGGAAGTAAGAATGCCTAAGGCTAGTGAAAGTCATTTAAAAATCCAAATCGCTTTCTCTTTTCATATGCAAAAGAAGAAATGACAAAATGTAAATTATGGACAATTGCCCTGAGATGTGAAATTCTTACCAGAAAAGCAAAAAGTTTTCCTGTCAAGTTCTCCTTTTGAAACACTTTTATTTTCTATCTTTAATAAAATTGCTTCTAAAGCTGAGAATAGATTAACAAACAGCATCTCCCAGGGTGATCCATCTGTGAAACCCCCTCTCTCCAGCCTGCGTTTGACTGGAAAAGTCCCTCAGCCTATGATGTAGCAGAGAGGCCCCAGTCTTCTGAGATTGCAATAAATTGTCCCCTTTGGCTAAACTACACACATCAAGAAAACAAACGACAAGCAGTCATTACCAAAGTCAACGAGCTTAACTCCTCCTTCTGTTGTCAGAAGAATGTTATTCCCTTTCACATCACGGTGGATGATTCGGTTGTTGTGCAAATGCTGAAGGCCCTGCATGGCGTCCCACCACCGCCAAACAACAGGAAAGAGAAAGGGGAAATTTACACACTTATTTTAAAGCAATTACTCTACTATTTAAAAATCTCATCAAAGTCCACAGTTGGCTACACCTTCCTGCTATTAATAATCTTTGCTTATCATAGGGCAGTTTCCCCATTGTTAATATGCAATGAGGATCCAAGCAATGGACAAATTGTCCCCGCAGCTGTCACCCCCAGCTTGACGGACATTCTTACCAAGAGGGCCCCATACAAGATGTATGAGATCATTGCTTCATCCAACTGCTGGCCACACCTGAGTAGACCTTTGACAAGCTCGGTGACTGAGCCCCCATTACACAGCTGCAAGAAGAGGTGCACGGACACAGAGAGATGAGAAGACCACATACAAAAAGAAAAGAAAAAGAAATTTTTTTAAAAAGCCCACTGATTACGACTCAATATAGTAAAGTAAATTTCCAGATTGCAAGACTCTAGCTTGGAATAATTAGACTTCAAACTTCTATTACCCAGTCAAATCTAGTTCTGTGTGTGTGTGTTTGTGTATATTCTTTATGTGTGATGATTTATGAGTGAAAGTGCACATCCAAAAAGCTGACTTTTTAATTGCCAAGTGAAATATAATAGAACAAGTAATTCTTTACAAATTTGAAAGAAAAAGCATATTTTCATATTGACTTACTGGATATCTTTCACTTTACATAAGTATTGTCTATTTTTTTCAAATGTGCCTTTCAAGGATAAGAAAGGACCAGAAGAAGCAAGATGGATATGCTTGATACATGAGAGGGAAGTCATTTCAGTGATTTCAAACCTTCCTGCCTCCAGTGGTAGCACTGCAGGCATCAGAAGCCCAACCAGCAGCTTTTTCTAGAGTTGTCATTGCGGGTAAAGTTTATGGGGTGGAGTTGCATTATGTGTGCATTTCACCTTTTCATATTTAACTCTAGCAACTTTATGTTCTTCTCTCTCTTTTTTTCCCCTGTAATTAGAAATACTGCAAGGTTATATTCTGTATATTTGATATTTATGATATATTGTACATTGCTAAAGTCTGAGTACATACAGCAAGTACATGGTACTTTCTCAGCAATTTAAGAATTTTTCAAAGAAAATTTTTACTAACCGCAGAAGTCAATGAGCACGTTTGAGTCTGCTCCAAGCCATCTTAAATCAAGCATTCTTAACTGTTTTGAGCAGGGCATGTAAATACCCTGAAATTGTAGGCAGAATGCTGTATATGCATCTTACATTTTTCTGGGGAGAAAATTCAGAGCTTCCATCATATTCTAAGACCATCCTTGACCTTATAAAGGTAAAACCCCTACTTTAAAGACATAGGTTTCCTCTTGACACTTTGAAATTTGGGAAAGAGTTAACCAGTGAACAGCAGGTGGTCCCCTGGGTTACTGATGCTTAAGTCAACCGGCTTTTCTTAAGCAAGGAAACCTAAGGAAGCACAGATTAACAGCTTTCTGAAAAGAAGACAATTTTTTATCAAGATAATAACACATTAGGATCTAGTTGACTATAATTATGAACACTGCAACATTTTAATAAAAGGTGAGCACATATTTTATTCGATATGTGTATCATTCCCTACTATATATTTGACAGATACTTTGTATGCATAATAATCAAGATAGCCTAGAAATGAATCTGCCCAGGATTTTACCATTTAAATTGTTCAAAAGTGACAGCATATGACTAAAAACTTAACATAAAATTAGGGAATCTTTAAAATTAGCATAAAATTACTATCTCTCAGGAATGACTTAGGAGGGACCCAAAAACCCGTGAAATGCATTGAAGTCTATGATTCCCTAAGTTTGGGACTATATTAAATGACCTCAAAATCCATTGTCTGCCAACTTCAGGTTTAACTTGCAACTCAACACCATGGCTCTGATGGCCCTAATGTTGAGTGCCAGGATAATGTCTTCCACAAGATTTCATATTCTTTTGATTCTAACTATATCTTACATGACCTGAAAAGACAAATAACATTCAATGTTCAATCTAATACCCTCTTGAGCAGCGAATGCATTTTTGGTGCCATAATTTGTAGAACAATCTTAAAAGCTAGGCTTTTGAGAGACATAAAATACTGTTCTTAGAACTTCCCAAACTAGATTTTATGTTTCAAGAAACAAAAATGGGAGAATTGGCCACAGAACTGACGACCAGGGAAGAAGCCAGGACTTGGCATAAGGGAAGTTGTCGCCCCACAAGAAAAAGAAGAGTCCTTGTGGGGCTGTGGACATGGAGCTTGGAGAGACTGAGAGAACAAGATTGGAGTGAGGATGCTCCTTCTGGGAGGTGGGTGTTTGTGGAAGGGGATAATAATAATAGAAACTGAGTTTCTTATGACCCTCTCCCCATTCGGAAATCTAACAGGAGACCTCATAACAGCAAGGGTGTCTATGTCAAGTGAAATGGCAGCATAACATGGTGAGGCAGACCACGCCTGAGATTACAATAACCATTCCTTACAGCCTGCTCATCGCTTATAAGAGATTCAGAACTTTATGTTCCATTTGGAGACCAGGGTAAGGTTAGAGTTTAAATAAGGATGAAGAGTGAGAACCTCATGATAGGAGTGAGTGTCAGGGACCAGGAACCTCAAAGATACCAAAAACACACAGTTTTATCATCACAAGGATTTGGTGTTCACAAAATGATTCAGAGCCCCCTGCCCTCACTGCTATGGCTTATGTAAGCATCTGCTTGTACCCAGATCCACATGTCACCCAGAGAGAAGGGAGAGGAATAAGGGAGAGAAGAAACTCTAAAAAATTGAGTACTTATCCAACTGACTGAGCTTTGAACTGGACTGTGAAAATAAGATACAAACAATGGATTTGACCCTTCCCAAAGAAGCCACTCAACTGAACTTAAGTTTAACGAAATGGGTTAGAATCAGTTGCCTCCTCTAGTTAGTCTGTGGGCTCAAGGGTAAATTTGAGCTCAGTTATTGAGAAGAAACTCATCTCTCTGTTCTCAATAGTTTGAGACTATCTGGTTTATTACCTGTTACTCAGGTAATAATCATGACTATGACACAATACCTAGCCTCTAAGAGCTCACCACTCAGTAATGGACATGAGTAATTATAGTATGGAACGTGGAAGCAGGGATACGCCTCAGGGAGTGTGGTGGCACTGAAGAGGGAAGGGTGAACTCTGCTGAGGGAAGGTGAAAAGGGAACAGTCTAGAAAATCTTCCCAGAGGACATAACATTTACCATGAGTATGAAAGACAAATGGATTTTGGGCAGGAGAACAAGAAGGAGAAGAGCATCCTGAGAAAAGTAACATGGGGACATTGTGTGCAAAGAAACGGAGCATGAAAGAATGAGAGAGGGGTGTGTATGTGAGAGAGAGAGAGAGAGAGAGAGAGAGAGAGAGTTCTAAACACCGTGCTACTTTTGGGACAAAGGATACCAGGATCCTAGGGCAGGGAGATGGGGAAGGAAGGTAAGGGACAGGGAATGACAGGCATGCCCTGCTAAGAAGTATGGGCTTTACTATTCTACATTATGTATATTATAAAACCATGATATAAAATTAGGTAAGGAAAATAAGCTATCAACAGATTTAAGGCAGGAGGTCTTGATGTTCTGATCTGCATTCTAGAAAAATGATTTGGGCAGCAGATTGGAGGATGGACAGAAGACAACACCAGGAATTGAGGCATCCATTAGGAGATGCTGAGGCAATCAAGGAAGGCAGGGTGAAAAAGTCAAGAGTTGTGAGGATGTAAAAGAGGGGACAGATTTGGGAGGCTTTTATGAGATAGAATTGATAGGAATTTCTGACCATCTGGATGTGGAAGGTGAAGAAGAGACAATCTAGGGAAACTGAGAATTAGGAAAATATCTATAAAGTTCTTTACTCCTATAAAACAAAAGCAGTAATAGGAATAAAAGGCATGATAGCACCTTCGTCAGGTCTGATTCCCCAGCCTGGCTCACATCTCAGGGAGGCACATGCTTTCTTGAATTGCAAAGATGCTATTAAAATTCTACTGACAGAAAATTTAAATTAAAGGCTGGGTGATGATCCAAGAGAATGCAACCCTGGAATTTTCCTCTGACACCTCATTTTGGTCTCTCTCCTGTCCTACTTTAAGTGTGGCCAATTTTGCAACAAGGGCCTCTTCAGTGATATTTTATATAGCTAGCCAACTTATAAACTTTCTTTGTAACTCTAGAACCTATGAAGGGATTAAGAGCAGCTATTTGTCAGCAGGATCAAAACTCAACTATGGATTTAAAAACAACAAAGGGATCTTACTCAGTCGGTACCTTTTGTTCACCAAATGTCAGAGTTTAAGAGCTGTCTGACTTCCCAAGACTCATAGAAACATATAATTAAACTGCTCAGGGCACCTTTAAAGGAAGCTGTCCTGTGAAGTTGATAAGCCCACCAGCAAGGTTTTAAAGGGCAGCCTGTGGGTTATAGAAAAAAGACTCTGGGCACTTGGATATAAAAAAAGAAAGCAGGTACACACTGACAATTGTCTAACCAGAGTAAATGTTCAGTGAAATGTGTTGAACATTTTAAAAGCATGACAAGGAATTATATTTAAATGCACCAAATAAAATAATCCCCTTAGAGTTGTAAGAAGGCAACCAAGCCTCCTACCCCAACCCTGAGGGTTGGCACATCAACCTTTTATTCCCACCTACTCTGCCAATCATCAGATTCAAATACAGAGGTGTGTCTCCATCCCTGCAATTCCTCCCTACACCCTCAGCATTCAGGAAATGTGGCAGCTGGATGCCTCTAGAATTTAATGAACATTTTGCTCTAAACCAAGAAAAATAGAAAAATCATTTACATTCCTCATCTATTTTCTAACATTGCTGAATATTGATTCAATCACAGTATGTGCATTTGCTAAGACAGACATAATTTGAAGCAATAAAATGTTCCTTGCTCAAAAAGCCATCAACTTTCTTCTACATTATTAAAGAACGGTGCATGCAACACAGTCACCAGACCTTTATAGACCAGCCTAGGCTCTAACTTTCAAGTAGATTCTATACCACCATATATATTCTATAACAGTCTAGGCCTAAATATTAGTATCATTGGAAGTGTTATACATGAAACTATTTTCACCCATTGCCATTGTGGCATAAATTAAATATACCAGGTTAACAAATCATGGTCTTAGCCAGACTCTGATGGTCTGGAACATAGGACTGGTAGGTTTTGATTGACCAGAGATGGTTAGATTACAGAATTAAGAGGAATTTCTTTTCAGTGCCCAATACACTTTGTCTTTGAAGGTTATTAGGTTCTCTAGAAAACATAAAGCAAAAATCAAAGATAGTCAATATTACCCTACAGCAGGGGTCCTCAAACATTTTAAACAGGGTGCCAATTTACTGTCCCTTAGACCATTGGAGGGCCGGACTATAGTTTAAAAAAAACTATGAACAGGCCGGGCGTGGTGGCTCATGCCTGTAATCCTAGCTCTCTGGGAGGCCGAGGCGGGCGGATTGCTCGAGGTCAGGAGTTCGAAACCAGCCTGAACAAGAGCAAGACCCCGTCTCTACTATAAACAGAAAGAAATTAGTTGGCCAACTAATATATATATATATAAAATTAGCCGGGCATGGTGGCACATGCCTGTAGTCCCAGCTACTCGGGAGGCTGAGGCAGAAGGATCGCTTGAGCCCAGGAGTTTGAGGTTGCTGTGAGCAAGGCTGACGCCACGGCACTCACTCTAGCCCGGGCAACAAGCGAGATTCTGTCTCAAAAAAAAAAAAAAAAACTATGAACAAATTCCTATGCACACTGCACATATCTTATTTTGAAGTAAAAAAACAAATGGGCAAAAACGCCCGCATGTGGCCCGCAGGCTATAGTTTGAGGACGCCTGCTCTAGAGGATCCCTTAGGAGGCATCACATTGAACACTATCCACCTCTCAGTAAGTCCAGAGCAGCCCATTTTTCTTCCTGTGTTGGGACAGGTCATATTTATTTCACTGAATACCAAGTAAAGTCACTGGCTTACTAGATGAATGAAAGCTTTGTCACTTATGAAATCCTAGATCTTCCATTGGAGTGGAAAGGTGCTCACATTATGTCATGAGACTCCCACTTCCCATCTCAGTTTCTCTCCAGGACATGTTCTTATTGATCCATGGATGGCCAGAATCACTTCCATTCCTCAACTGAACTCACTCTCTTTTGCTAAACACATAGTACATGGGTGCAGGATGTAACTCTGTTGCATTTCAAAGTTCTTCCCTTTTCTCCAGTCTTAGTGTTCTATACCTTCATCCTGACTCCAACACTCCAGTATCTCTCACACTGTCCAAGTCAGTATTCAATGCTGCCGTGCTTTCTAACCATCTCTGGTCAATCAAAACCTACCAGTCCTATGTTCCAGACCACCAGAGTCTGGCTAAGACCATGATTTGTTAACCTGGTAAACTTAATTCATGCCACAACAGCAATGGGTGAAAATGGTTTGATGTATAACACTTCCAGTGATACTAATATTTAGGCCTAGACTGTACTTTTCAGGGCCTTGAGTAAAAGCAAAAAGTGGGTGGAGGTCTCTCTCTGGGAGGAAAGAAAAGATTTTTAAAAAACTCATTCTTTTATCTGGTTTAAAAACAAACATTTTTGGGTTTTGTTTTGGGGTTTTGTTTTTGGGGGGGTTGTTTTGTGTTGTTTTGTTTTACTTTGTCCACGGCCTCATTTACCAGTACTCTAAACCATTTCTTTAAGTAAAATACTTGGTTCATGCTGAAATTAATAGTTTCTACCTGCTGAAGGTTTTAACGCTAAAAAGAAAAAGAAAAAATAGCCCATGTCTTAGCACATATTAGGTATCTTTTCTGAATATTATTTTCCTTAAAGGTCTAATTTCTTATCATACATATTTAATGTAGATGAGAGACAATAGGACTTTTAGATTTTTAAAAATTTAATATTCACCTAAAATAAAATGTATTCACAAATTTTCCAAAACATTATCACATATGAGTGTTTTCACTCTGTATTTTTCTAATATAGTAGGTGTCTGTAATGAAAGAAAGCTTTTGTTTGCTTTCTACTAACAGAAATGAATTTCAGAAATGACATTTTTATTTGCTTTTGTTTTCAGAGGTGTAGTGATTTAAGGAGAATATTAATAACATTTTTCTATTCTCTAGAATTGCTCTATGAAATAGCTTCTCACTAGTCCTTTTATCAAGTTAGGCAAGTAAAGAGCAAAAGCAACATAAATTTAATCTCAATATACAGAATGAAGAGAACAATGTTAAACAGATTGTAATTTTATTGTCTGAGTCTCCTAAAGCATGCCTAAAAAAGCTGCAGAGGGATCAAAACAGTCAGGGTGCCACATGGACTATCATTGTCATCCAGCTGTGTGTGTGTGGGGGGGTGGTTATCAGGAAGCGCTGCAGTCCCAGCTAGAAACCGCACATCAGTGTTTCCATGATTCCACAGATAGCATCACAGGCAGCAGCAGCACATGATGACAGAAAAGGCTGAAGCATGGTTTTCCCTCCAGTTCTGCCATATAACGGGTTATGTGACCTTAGGCATGTCATTCCCCTCTCTGGGCCTCTGTCCCTCATTGGAACACTAGGGGACTGAACTGACTGGCTTCTATCACTATTAGAAATCCAGGAATCCCTGTTTTGTTTTGTTTTTTTTTTAATAACATTATTGGAGGCACTGAATGTACATACCATCCAGCAGACTGGTTTAGATGGCATATCCTAGGACAGAAAAGACTGAGGACAGCCAGCATCCCATACCATCAACTTTGGCATGGGCCGAAACAACCAGCAAAAGTCATAAATGCCAGCACACTGTATTGCTGGGGTATAAATAATTCAGTGTCTCAGGGCAGCCTCATCATCTGCCTGTGGTGACTCTGAAAAAGCAAGAGACAGTTGGCGGGTGAGTATCTGTACAAGGCGCAGTTCATAGCCCTGGGCTCCCTCTCATCTTTCAAGCCACGTGCACCCTTCTGGCTGCCTGGGCCATTACTGAGGTGCTGTGCCTGAGGGCCACACCTCATCAGGGAGAGCATTCACTCACCAGGTGGCCTTAGATATGAGCAGCCCTCCTGCCTGCCTGGTTGCACAGAGGGAAGGCTCCTTTTTATGCTCTGGAAAATTCCTGAAAAATCCAGTTCTCTATGTCTAAATGCAGAGTCTTTTTGAGTCAGGAGGGAAAATGTGCAGAAACTGAGATTTCCTGGTCACTGCACATCTATTACTAAGTTACACTAAGGTTTAAAACACAGAGATCTTTCAGAGCTGAGGATAAATATAATCGGAGACACTGGAAACAATACCACTTCCAAACATAGCAACATTGCTAAAGAGCTTCACTGGCAGGATAAAATCCTAATATTCTTGGGGTGGGAGGAGAGGCGGGGAGTTAATAAAACCAAAAAGATGATAATATGAGAATGTTATATGACTTAACCAGCCAACTAAAGGGACAAAGATAATTCCTGAAAACCAAAATCCCTTATATCTTTATATTCTGAGGAAGGCAATTGATGTATTCAAACATCAATTATCCCATTTGAATATAACTAATGAACTCTGCATACATGGTTGCCATGGCAGCCAGTACATATTCTCCTATGCTTAGGCACTCCCAGAGCAAGGAACATTTGGACAAGAGGCACCAGATGGTGAAGTGAGGACTGTCCTGTCCTCTTGGTACTTCTCTCTTAAGGCATCCACTTGTGTCTACCTGCTCCTGAATCACCTAGGTGACCTCAGGCATGGAGACAAGAGCTGCTTCAGAGGGGCAGAGGCCAGAACAAATGAGGGTAGGCCTAGTAAGAATGTGGCAATAGACCTGTCCTAATATACTAATTCATATATTGTCATTATTGTCCTTGTTATTGAATTCTATCTGTGGGGAATTGACTCTTTGGCACCCAGATACACACATTCATTCCCATTAATAAGGAAGAAAACATGCAGGACTATGTTGGATACAGTGATGTTCCCTTCAGATCCCCTCTTGAAAGTGGATGCTGCTAAGTGTATCGACTGCTCCCTACTTCCAGCTGCACATTTCACTAGAAATTGCCCTCCACTACAGGGAACTGCCTCCCCCAAGGTCATGCTCCCTCCCAGGGATGGCACACAGACACTGATTGGCTGATACGGAGATAAAATTCAGAACAATTTTAAAAATGCTTCCCAGCTCTCCATTTCCCCAAAAGATCAGCTGAAACCTCTGTTGTAACCATATTGCTGTTCAATGTCCTCCTTACCCCATCCTGCCTTCCACACTTTCTTCCAGTTCTATCTCCAGCAAGAACTCTGAACTCTCCAATAAAACTTCCATACACAACTCTCAGAGTCAGTTTTCAGGAAACTTATTCTAAGATGAGGACTAATGGCCATGAGTGGGCAAATGCAAACTTGGCAAGCCAAGAAAACCCTGGGTTAACAATTTTTGAAAATGAGTTGCAATCAATTGGAACATGTTTACTATGGAATGTTCCCAGTTTAGAGAAGAAAATAAATGTTTCCAATTGTATTCCTATGTTCACTCTGTACCAGAAGAAAAGATTATTAAACTTTTGAAGAAGAGAAATAAGAATATTTTCAGCATATGGCCTACCTATGAGAACCTGCAGAGGAGAACTTCACATCTGGTGAGGTACTTGTGACATGAAGGAGGGACCTACTCCTCAAATGTATATGTTAAAACACTATTTATTAACATGAGTTCTACCATCTTAAAAAAATATATATTTAGGCAACAAAACATCTGCCTGTCACTGCCTTTCCTCTGTTCAAATCACAGATCATCCAATCAATGGGAATCTCTTACCTCCAGGACCAGCCATAGCTGTCCCCCCACACAGTGATCCGCTTTGTAAAACATCCCATAAAACTTTACAACGTTGGGATGATTAGGAAGGAATTGCAAAATGTTGTATTCCGCCTCAATTTCTTCATCCATATCCTAAACAGAGTAGAAAAATGCATACTGGGTTAAGTTTACTCTGTAAAGAAGGGTACAGATATGACAACATATTCAAGTAATCATTTAATCATATTTACTATGTATTTTTAATGTCATCATTACCATATCTTCAAAATACCTAACATTGGACATTCACATCTCAATTTAAGCCTCCTAATTATTATAGCAATAAAATTTCTTTATATTTTTTCTTTAATAATACTATCATAAAAATATTTTTCATTGAAAAATATCTAAATTTTTTCAAAGCAGTTAAGAAGTAGCTCAAAGGGACCCAACATAGGATAGAACACATACCACCTCACTGTGCAAAACAACATACAGCATTATAACCTCAGTGCTGTGAAATAAGATGTCAGCTTAAGATAATCAAATGTTGGTTGGGCGCAGTGGCTCAAACCTGTAATCCTAGAACTTTGGGAGCCCAAGGTGGAAGGATTGCTTGAGACCAGGAGTTGGAGATCAGCTTGAACAAGAATGAGACCCCATCTCTACAAAAAATAGAAAAATTAGCTGGGTGTGGTGGCACATGCCTGTAGTCCCAGCTACTCAGTAGGCTGAAGCAGAAGAATCGCTTGAGCCCAGGAGTTTGAGGTTGCAATAAGCTATGATGCCACTACACTCTAGCCCTGGCAACAGAGACCCTGTCACAAAAAACAAAAAAAACAAAAAAAAACCCATAATCAAATATCCCAAGTCTGAGTCACTTTATCACTTACAGGGAGACCAGGTAGTAAAATATATTACTCTTTCCAAGAGAATAACTTTTGAAGAGCTCAGAGGTCCCAAAACCAAAACAAAAATAAAATGGACAAAAAACAAAAGGAAAGTTTTAACTCCAAGTGGAGTCCATTCAGGGAAGATGACAAATCATGACCCATTTTGAGATTTCATGCCAGGTTTCAAGAAAATAATCCCTAAAATCAAGAAAAGAAGTTAAAAACTCAATGTGCATGAACCAGTAGGTTGTGGTTACAATTAACTACAGTTACTTACACTGATTGGGTCCAGAATTTTCACAGCAGCCAGGCTCCCATCTCTCTTGTTAGTTACTTTGTAGACCTTGCCATAGGTGCCTTTACCAATGGTCTCTATAATTTCCCAGGTGTCCGTGGGATCTGGAAGCGATTCCAGTCCAAGCATCATAGGATTGTAGTGAAATAATCCATACAGATGTTTCCTGATGGGGTAAAAAGTTTAGTACATACAACTCATCACAGGATTGGGAGCAGAGGGCTTTCAAAACAAAAATATTTTCGTTTCTTAACCAGCAACCTTGTGTTACTTTTTCTTTTTATTTTCCTCTTCTATTAAATAGACTTTTTATTATACAAAAATAACTTAATGCCTCCCTAAGAAATGGTAATAGAAGATAGAGTGGAGGAGTAATATGACTCTGAAACATTCTAAAAACATGATTCTAAAAGTGAAGATTGTACACATACTGCAAGAGGGAGTAAAAGGGCCAAAGAGGATGTTCTGGTCATGACTGGACAGTCGTCTCAATAGACTGCTGTTTGGTGGTTGCTGCCAGGAAGGGTGACTGAAAATGGTTAAGTCTATTATAAAACCTTTGCCTCCAGGTTACGGTAACCTTGACCAGGGCTCCCTGACGGCCACTGGAAACCAATCCTTTGTGTACAAAGTCTGAGCGTCTAATAAGAAGAATTTGGTGCATGTCCCAAGCATCATTCAATGAACAGCACCCATTGCTGCTCAGGTTTTGGGGCTGCAAAGATTAGCCAAACTCAGACCCCATCCATACAGCAATACCTTAGTATGGAAATCACATTAAAGGATTAACCAGGAGCTGCAAACTCACTTTGCTTTAGTTAGTGCTCTATTTAATAAGGACATAGCTCTGTGTAATTTAAGTACCAACAGGAAGCTTGGCAGTCAAAGTCACCCAAGACTGATGACATGAAAAAGCCCCTTCAATTTCAGTTGCTCTCAGGCTGTATGAGGGGTCCCAACTCTGGTCTGCTTCTAAATCCCAGAAGAGGGACTATCAGGCTCCAATAGCAAAAGCATCTGATCCCCATGGCTTCTGATCCCCATACTGTGGCTTAGTGTCCACCCACAGTGACCACTTTTGCCTTATGCTGGGCATTCCAATTTGCACTTTTAATTCTAATTATTTTCTAGACTGCATTCTCCCAATGCAAAGCCTTTGACCTAGCACAAAAATTCACTTTTTTTCCTAAGCCTGTCTGATTGGGAGTGTTTCAAAAATATTGAAAACCATTACAAACAAACAAAAAAAATCAACAAAGGGGCCTGCAACCAGTATAGTACCTTGAGGGCCCAGGCAAATCCCTGGGCTGAGGAAAGTTGGCTAGTCAAACAACTCTTGCCTTTCATGTGCTGCTTTCAAGATTCTCAGGAATTGTAACCTTTCCTCCTATCCAGTGATTCACAAAACCAATCTTTCTCACCACATGCGTCACAATTTTGCCACATATGTACATCATCTGTGCTATTAGTTACTAACTACTTTTAAATTACTTGTTTTTTCACTTAAATGTCTTTTAAAGGTGCTTTATAATACTACCCTAAATGCAAATGATACCTAGCATCATTTGCCGTATATCAAAATTAACCACAAAAAGATGATTACACTAAAAACAACAGAGAGTTGTTCAAGTCCATCCAGATATTGTTGACCCTGGGCTCTGGCCTAAGGCTGCTCTTTTACTTGAAAATGGAGATCATCTAATGATGGAGAGGAATTAACAGTTGGCACAAACTTTTACCTTGATGTCATGAGAAGACCAGAAAGAGAATTAATTAGCAAGGGAATAATTTGTCATGATATGACTCAGTGTTCTTTACTGCGAGATCCTCAAAACATCTTGACACCTGAGAACATTGCTCTAAGCTTGGCTTCTGTAAGAGCAAAAGGAGGCCCCGCTTGGGGTGCTGGTCAAGGCCAGAGAGGCAGAGGAGGGCACTGAGATGAGAGTCCATCAACCTAAATGTCATTCCCTTACACTTACTAGTGTGGCCCTGTTCCCCATCAGCAGGGACACCTGGATCTGGGCTTAGCACTGGGACATAGCAGCACTCACATCAAACTGTCTCCACAATCCTGGCCCTGCCCAGACCAGCCATGAGACTTGAGCTAGTTACTCTTTCTCTGTGCCTCGGTTTCTTTACTTGCATCATGGGGTGGCAGCTGCTGTCAGTGACGCTACCTACTTCACAGAGCAGCTATTAGAATTAGGAGATAACAGAATACAGTGAGCACAATGAGAGCTCAGCAAGTGTCATCTGTCATCACAACAGCACGGCACCAAGATCTGCCTCAGAATAGGCAAGGCTTAATAAACACTTCCCCATTTTGTTTTATCTCACTTTGAACCACAAACTAACTGAGAACTAGATGAGTTTTGCCCCAATCAGTTATTAATTTCAAACAAATGGCTGAATTTGTCTGAATTCTCCCACTAAATTCCAGCGTGTACAAATGAATCTAAATCATGGAATGTGGCAGCAAGAGAGGACCTTGGAGGCGTTCAAATCAAATGGCTTTCTAATGATTTCTGGCTATAAATTATTCTGTTAAATTCATCTCACTTAGGATGCTGACGTATAAGCTGAAAGAAGTGGCACAGCTCCGGCCGAGGTTGGCTGGTGAACTAAGCACCTGCCCTGTGCCCCCATAGGAGCCGGATGAGGCAATCGACCACCCTGCTTGCCTGGGACTGCCTCCATGTTAGCACTGACAATCTCACATTCTGGGAAAACTATCATAAGAGGGTAAACTAGGACAACTTGCCACCCTACCCTCTACAGCCTTCCAAGGACATGCATCTACTCAGAGCATTACTAGAAAACTACTGATTAAGTACCCCCACCACCACCTCACCCCCTGCTATGGGCTGTACTGTGCCCATCCATAATTCCTAGCTTGAAGTCCTAACCCCAATACATCAGAATGTGACCGCATTTGGAGATAAAACCTATAAAGAGGCAATTAAGGTAAAATGAGATCATGGGGGGGGGGCGCAATTCAATATGACTGGTCCTTATAAGAAGCGATTAGGGCACAGACACAGAGGAAAGATCATGTGAAGTCACGGGAAGAAGACAGCCCTCTACAAGCCAAGGAAAGGCCTCAGAAGGAAATCAGCCCTACTGACATCTTGATCTTGGACTTCCAGCCTCCAGAACTGTGAAAATTTCTGTTTCTGTTGTTTAAGCCACCCAGTCTGTGGTATTTAGTTATGGCAGCCCTAGCTAACCTGTATACCCCCAGATAAAGAAACTGAAGTTCAGAGTGGTGACACAACTGTTTATGGACAGTGCAGGAATGGGAATTTAGGCTTCCCTAAGCCCAATCCTATGACCTTTGTTCTACACAATACAATGAAGAGCATCAGCTGGTTAACAATGGTTCATTCATTCTAACCCACTGTACCAAATATTAAAAAGTTCTGTGGGGGAAATACCCCAATCACGTGGAGGTTAAGTGCCCCAAAGACCTCATGAACAATAATCTTTTCTCCCCCTAAAATGAGAACTGACCCAGAGGATTCATCTACGTTGGCACCAATGATGGGTGAGCAGAAGGCAGACCAATCAGGTTCCACCTCAATGTCTCTCATGTACTCTCTGGGCATCCACAGACAAGGTTAAATAAAGGTGCAACAGAAAAGGTGCACTATTAACAGGGTTGCCTGTCTTCTGTCTTTAAAATCAATACTTCACTCCATAAACTCTCTGACAACTGATTAAACAGTCAACCCAAACAGTGGCTGCTTACACAGCCTATAAGGGCAGTGATAATCAGGTCCTGGGAGGCAGCTGAAGCAGACCTTCTGATAGCCAGAAAGGTGCTCCCAGCCAAAAAGCCAACCTTGATGGCAGACTGCAATTCTGACTATGTCTGTGTTTGGGGCATGGCCTACCTGAAGCCTCATGGCAATAGCCAAGGTTGACCAAAGAAAGGGCCAGGAGCAGTTTGGAGTGACAGGGACAATACCTGTAAACCTAAGAACTCTACAGAACCCTCAGAAGTCCCTGTAGAGGCACCTGGGCTTCTTACAGCCCCAGAAATGGGAGCTCCATGCATTTATTTGGACATGAAATGAAACCTCAGGAGGCTAGAAATTTTAGGTTACACAAGCTACATTCATTGAAAAACAAATAGAAGGACAAGGTCTATCCAGTAGAGGTGGATGATGGCACTTGTCAGTGTGGGAGAAGCTCACACAGTTCACAAACTAATTGGAAGTCCAGTTGACCTGGAAGTCTCTGTGTGTGCAGTTGCTCTAAAATGAAGATTTGATGAACACTCTTTGTTTTTGTACGTAGTATTATGTAAGTCGATGCCACAAACAGATTTCTCATCAAAGTCACTACTCTTTCAGAGCCAGATTCTCATGTCTCCCATATTCCTGTGGCATCCAAACCCTTCCACTACCAGGAAGAGCCAAATTATTAGGAAGGCAAAAAGGACATCACCTAGGAAAGATATTTCTGTTTAGTAAATAAAGGTAACAAGTATTAAAGGAATATTTTCCTATCTTTGCTTACACATCATTAGCAAAATATCTAGGAAATACTCAAACTTCTCATTACTTGAGCCACTGTCTTGATAGGTATTTATTTAATAAAAGACTTTATCCTTGTGGTAACACACTGCCTTGGAACAACTGTCCTTTTTTTCCTTTCATTTTAGAAGGCAAACTCCTAAAGGGCAGAGGCTTATGGTGGTTGAGAAAGCAGGCTCTCTATAATCTTTCTGTTGGCAAGAACAAATGCACTGAACATAACTTCTATTTGTGATTAACAGCAAAAGGGGCTGGTCTCGCACCACCAGAGAACAGCTCAGCTCCAGATCCCTGTGACCACAAGAGAGCCGGTGAGTTGCCCACGGTTAAACATCACACTATGGTAAGCTGTTTCACATATGGCTGTAAGCTAATAGCCCAGCCACAGCTTTATCTTATCAGGATTGAATATCTAAATACTTCCGTAGTGGTTTTGATTTCAACTGTCAGCAGAGGACATACTTTTAAAAATAGTCATGAAATAGTCTATGGTTAGGTTTTTGCCAAATATTGTGCTATAGAGATTTCTCTGTAGATTTCCAGCCTCACAGAAAAGAAAGACATTATGATTTCTGATGGAAAAATATCCCCTACTTAAGAAACAGTGTTGCCAAAAAAATTAAACCTGAATCTGACAAGTTTCTAGATGACCAATTAACAGGAGTAGCAAAGGACAGTGCCACATCCAGTGGTCCCCCACTTTTTTGGCACCAGGGACAGGCTTCATGGAAGACAACCCTTCCATGGATGGTGGGGGGATGATGGTCCCAGGATGACCCAAGCACATAACATTCATTGTGCAATCAAACCTCTCTGCCAATGACAATCTGCACTTACAACTGCTCCCCAGTGCCAGCACCACCGCCCCAGCTCCACCCTGGATCATCAGGCACCAGACTCTCACAAGGAGCACAATCTAGATCTCTCACATGCCCAGTTTACAGTAGGGTTCATGCTCCTATGAGAATCCAATGCCACCGCTGATCTGGCAGGAGGCGGAGCTTATGCAGCCATATGATGGGGAATGGCTACAAACACTGATGAAGCCAGCTTGCCTGCCGCTCACCTCCCACCATGCAGCCCAGCCCCCAAGAGGCCATAGACCATGGACTGGTATAGTCCACAGCCCAGGAGTTGGGGACTGCAGTATTAAACAACACCATGGAGACACAATGAGCAAAATCCTGACTGTAAGAAACTCTCCTAGACAAATGACACAATTTCTTCAACAAATAAATTGCAAATAAAAATAAATTGAAAGAGATGACCTTGGGATTAAAAGAAGCTTAAATACATAATGAATGTGAAATAAAGTGTGGATTCACACAAACAAGCTAAAAAAACTATAACATTTATGAGATCATTGGAATATTGAATAGTTACTTGATGACATTAAGGAAACATTGTTAATTATGTTTTAGTTGTAATAATTGTATTTGTGGTTGTTTTTTAAAAGTGTCCTTATCTTTTAGCAATACACACTGAAATATTTATGGGTGAAATAATATAGAGGAGAGGAGAAAATAAGAAGCGGCATACATGAAATGAGATTGGCTATAGGAGGGATAATTATTGAAGCTGAGTACATGGGGTTGCATGATTATATTCTGTTTACTTTTGCATGCTTTTCAATTTTTAACAAAAAGTTTTTTAAAATCTGTGTAGTTAAGGTATAACAGTGTATATTTAGTTATTCATATACATGGTGAATCTTACTTCCCTGAAGAATTTCCCAACCAGTACCCTGAGACTATCCTAAGAAGTCTCAAACTCTATGTGGGGGAGCATGTTACCTGTGTAGGAAACAGTAAAATCAACAAAAAACACCCAGGCATTTGACTTCTGTTTCTGGTCTTCTTTTTTACTATCATTCTGTGTTAGAGAATTTGAGCGAAAAGAAAACTTTACAGCACCCACATTCATATGGTTGGAAAGTCACCTTCTCAATCCACCTCTCTCTTACTGAGACACAGTCAGTCCCCCACTGTGGCTGATGACCTCGGCCAAACTGCTGCTAAGTGCAGAACTGTAGTTAGGAAAAAACTACTGAAACACTAAATGGCACAAGGAAAATCAATAGTCAGAAGAATGCAAGTGACTTTCTTCTGCCCATCCAATTCCTGTTCTTTCCTCCTCAAGGAGGAAAAGAGAAAGAATATTAACACGCAGAAACTGAAATGAACAAAAACACTCTTCACTACAAAGCTCTATAATCTTTTTCATCTTGTCCTTGAAAAGAAACTGCCCCCTAGCATGAAGCTGAATTTGCCCCAGGCTGAACACAGAGTCACATAAAAGAAAAAAGAAATATGCATTAACTAGCTGGGTGGACTGTCTCACTCAGTGAAACGCCTGGAGGGAAAATGAAGAATAGTCTAAGGTGAACCTTGACTTTAGCAATAATAGAAATTCAAGAAACAAATTTCTTGTGGTGCCCTTAAAACTGATGTGTTTAGTGTAGAAGGAAAAAAACTAACCCAAAGGAGAAAAGCGCTCCTGATAAATTTCCTGCTTATTCACCTGTGTCTTTTTAGAGGCTCTAGGAGCCAACCTCCAACACTGGGTCAAAAGCAACAGATGAGCTCTATTCTTCCAGGGTTGCAGTGAGCACTAAACATATTCATTCTGACCTGTGACTGATTCTTCCATGTCTTATTGCTTTTTTCTTGCTGCTTTGCTCATCAAATTTTAAGATGAATCAACAAATATACTTGTTCCAAGGTGTTTGTACCCCATCTACCCTTCTTTCAACAACAGGTCATAAATTAGCCAAAATTATCATTAAGATGTTATTTATGCATTCAGTAAGTAGTTATTAAATGCCAATTATATTCAAGCTATGCTAGGTTCCACAAGAAATATAAGGAGGAAGAAGAAACTGAGTTGATTTCAAGGTTCCAAATCTGTTTAGAAAATCTTTGTGACTTCTGGAAAAGATTAGTTAGGTATCTTGATGAGATGGCAACATTTGGTCAGGTATCTCCTTTCCCTAAAGCCAAATGAATGAACAACATTAGTAATAAAAACTTGAAATCCAGCAAACAAAACAAAATATGCTAGCAGTAATCAAACAAAAGAAGGGACAGGACTTCCTGTCCCTTCTTTGCCATAATCTTTGAAAAGTAGCATTCAAGGAAAGTGAGAGAGAAAAGATGGCAGGAATCACTGCTGTTGTCAAACCAGCTCTCACTCTCTCTTCTCCAAGAGTATGGTGCAGTTTGGGAGATGATGAAGGGAAAAAATTGTGAAAAATCTCAGTACCACTCCCTATTTAGAGAGAAGTAGACAGAGAGGGTGAGTTAGCTGTAAGAAAATGAGCCCAGGCTCATTTTATACATTTAATAGAAATTAAGAACTTTTCAAATACATTACTCAACACCAGGCTCATAAAAGAAAGTAGAAGAAATATCTCCAAAGCCATACAGTAGGAGTTGCCTACTACCAGGGGGAAACACCTAGCACAGCACTTTAAATGACATTTCAAAAAGAAGAGCAAAGCTGATACACATCAACCGTAATTGTCCCTAATGCCCAGAACCCACAGATCTGAAGGAAAAATGAACAGTTCTCAGAAAAACAGATAGTTCCTGATAAAATTACTGAATGTCAAGGCAGAGAAAGATATATATGACACACATACACACACATATCTCCAAATCAAATAAGAGTAAATAAAACAGAATAAAAGCTCAGGTTTCTCTCGACATTAAAGATCAAAATCAGAAAAATATGTAAGCCATGTGTACAAAGTTCTGAGGGAAGAAAAAAGTATAAGCAAATATTATTATATTCAGCCAAATTGTTGTTCCAGTATGAAGACAACAACAGACACTTTCAGACATGCAAGGCTCAGTGACTCCAGGAGTACTTCCTTAAAAAAAGAATCACTGAAGTCCAAAATCCAGCAAACCAAGAGATAAATGTGCAGCTCTAGTAAAAAGTCTGATAGGAAGAACTGAATCTATTTATATTTAGAATAAAGTTAATCACCAGTGTGAAGTATGTTTATAGAAGGGAAATGTTATACATTTCAACAATAAAAACCAATAAACCAAATTCAATAGTTTGAGGAGAGAGAGAAAAATTAAGAGTAGAATTTCCTCATATTTCTTACTTCTTAAGGATGATAAATCAAGAAATTGAGATTTAAGTATCTTATTTGAAATTATTAAATTAACTAAGCCAAATGACAATATTAACATAAGGAGAAAATACTTACGTTAATTTTCTAAGCCATCTCAGTAAGTAGTCAATAGATAATTGATAAATTGGTAAAGTGGCTAAAACCACTATATCAAGTTATCAAGGAAATCTCTAAAAGACCTAAAAATAGACTACAAATCTTTGACATTATTACAAGAAAAACACACTCACTCATTTAAACACACATACATACACCAAACAAAATACAATCTAAGGGAGAAGAAATGGGGAAGGTAAAGGGGGAAGGGAGAGAGAAAAATCATTAAAAGCAGAAAATATAAAGTAAATTAAAAAGCATTAAGACTAGAAATATCTATTATATCAATAAATACAGCGTTCTTTAATAAGGTCAAAATATAGAAAAAACTGGGGCCAGGTGCAGTAGCTCACACCTGTAATCGCAGCACCTTGGGAAGCCAACGTGGGAGGAAAACTTGAGGCCAAGAGTTCAAGACTAGGCTCAGCAAGAGCAAGACCTTGTCTCTACAAAAAATAGGAAAATTATCCAGGAATGGTGGCATATGCCTGAAGTCCCAGCTACTTGGGAGCTAAGGCAGGAAGATCACCTGAGCCCAGGAGGTTGAGGTTGCAGTGAGCTATGTTGATGCCACTGCACCCCAGCCTGGGCAGCAGAGCGAGACCCTGTCTCCACAAACAAATAGAAAAAACCAAATCTGTAGATATTCATACCTAAAACAAACTCTCCAAGAGTCTCTTTATGACTCAGAAAGGTTAAAAGTAAAAAAAAAAAAAAAAAAGATCAAATATAAACCAGGTAAACAGTAACAAAACAAAAAGAATAATATTATTATTAATAATATCA
The DNA here is from genome assembly GCF_040939455.1 of Microcebus murinus. NCBI lineage: Eukaryota > Metazoa > Chordata > Mammalia > Primates > Cheirogaleidae > Microcebus > Microcebus murinus. The sequence continues at coordinate 48,908,894 of NC_134111.1, read as the reverse complement.
GAAACCCACCAGGTTAGGAGACAGAGCAAGATCTCTTCTTAAAGATATGCATATATATGTATAGAAATGTATATATAGGTATATACATACATATATATTAGAAAAATTCAAGTCAAAAACTATCAAAGAACAAAACGGGAATATAAAGAGTTAATTTACAGTCAATAATAACAATTGAGCAATCACTAGGCATCAAATACTATATTACACACTGTTAGGACCACAATTTAAATCGATAATGAGCTTACAAGTGTTATAAATCTCTCAGCACCAAAAGCAAAGTGTAAAAATTCATAAAAACATAAATTGCTAGAAGAAATTAATAAAACACAATAGTAACAGACATTGTCAGCTATGACAGAACAAGAGGACAATAAAAAAATGTTTAATATAATCAATAAAGTTAACCCAGTAGATCTATATCAAAGTATATATCTAATATAAAACTTCTTTTCAAGCACTGATGGGATATTTTCATTTTAAACATAAAGAATAATCAGGCCACAAAGTAAAGCCTCAGTAGATTCCAGGAAAATGGAATTAGAACAATCTTCCCTGAATACACTATAATAAAACTAAATATTAATAATAAAAAGAAAAAACTTAGCCATCTGAAAATTTTAAAACTCTTTCAGATCTTGATACAAAGGCAAAAGTCAAAACTGAAATTACAGAATATATAAAAAATGACAATATTGAAGATAGTACCTAGTAAAAACTTCAGAAGCTCAGGTAAAGGTAAAACCTTATGGCATTAAACATTTTACCAAGTAAATGATACTAAAAACAAATTTTAAAAATATTCTATTCAAGATGGTAGAGATAAATCAACAAAACAAGTATAAGGAAAGTATAATTAAAAATAAAAGCAAAAATTGATGAATTAGAAAACAGAAAAGCAATAGAAAATATAACTAAATTAAAGGTGTAGTTCTCTGGGGGAAAAACAATAAAATAGATAATAATAAAACAGCTTCATCAAGAAAAAGAGAAAAATAGAACAAATAAAATTAGAAATAAAAATGAAAAGCAACATATGCATCAGAAATTTAAAAATTATGAGATTACTTTGAAAAATCTCTAAATAAGTAAATTATAAATATTTGTTATAAATAAACTATGACGTGGATATTTTCTTAGATAACTATAAGTGACAAAAATTGAAACCAAAAGAAACAAAAAAATTAAGTATACATTTAACAATGGAAGAAATTCAGAATATTAAAAAAAAGAACTAGCCCCCAGAAAGCCACAGGCTCAGATGGTTTTAAAAATAAATTCTCTCTGCATAAAAATAGTGGACCAAACCAAAAAAAAAAGCCAATAAATTCTTGCAGACCAGATAATTATCACAGAACAGATAATTATAATACTATTTATACTTTTCCAGGACATGGAGAAATAAGAAAAACTTCAAATCACTTAGAGTAGAATAGCAAAACACTCTCACCAAAAACGGATAAAAATAGCACAGGAAAAATAAAACTACAATAAACCTCACTTAAGAATACCTGTATAAAAATCCTAAAAATTAAAAATCAGCCAATAGAATTCAATATTAGGGAATATATTACCATGATTTTCCCATTTATATATCAAAGTACAAAACCTCATAAACAAATGGATACCAAAAATGACTGACAAATTTCAATATTCATCTCAATTTTTTAGACCATTATAAAAATTGAAATAGATTTATTCCTTTATAACATTTAAAAAGCATAAAAACATCTCTCTCAAACCAAAAGTCAACATCTTACTTAATGGTGGATTTCTAGAACCATCACTAACAAAGTCAGGAAAAAAGACGGGGATTTCCCACAATCACCATATTATTGAATTGTTTTGAAAGTATTAGCCACTACAATTAGACACACATACAAAGAACAGAAATAAACACCGAGAAGACGGCCAAAAAAATAAGAGTTGAAATGTTAAATTCTGAAAAATTAGTTTAACTAAAAGAAATTAAGTTCATTCATTGAGGGGCTGAGTATAAAATCAGAATACAGAAATAAAATGTCAAAATATATTTTTCTATATATAAAAATTAATATATTTTTCTATATGTAATAATTAATCAGTCAGAAAATATAATAAATACCATTATAAAAGGAATGAAAACTGAATATGCTCAAACTAAAACTAACAAGAATAGAGCAGAATGTACTCAAAGTAAAATCTTAAAACTCATGGGATTAAGTGAAAAGAGACTTAAATAAATGAAAAAACATACACCTTATTTTTGGATAGGGAAACTTTACTGTGAGGATGTCAATTCTTCCTAAATTTATCTTGAAAGTAAATACGATAAGTTTATTTTTTTAAGAATTTGACAAAATGCTATTAAAGTTCATCTAGGAAATTAAATAAGTAAAAACATGAAAATTCTGAAAAAGAAGAATTAGGGGACATAATCTGACCAGATAGTAAAACATGTTACACAGCTGCAGTAATCAAAACATTATTGTCACCTGTAATCACTATAAAAAAAAAGAAAAAAAATATTATAGAATAAAAAATTTTATATAAAATATAAATAAAAAAAAAAAAAAAACATTATGCTACAGGAGTAGATATAAACATATAGGTAGTTAGTACAGAATAGAACCCAAAAGTAGACTCAAATATATAAGGAAATGGAGGTTATAATAAAGATCACATTTCAAATCAATAGGCAAAAGATGGAGTAAATAATACTATTCAATAAATAATCCTGGCTTAACTTGTAGGCTAACTTGTTTAGAAAAAAAGTTAAGCCAGAACCTTACCTCATTCCTTTCACCAAAATAGATTACAACAGCTCAAATATTTTTTTTAAGTAGGTGAATATAATATCAACATAGGCAAGAGATCTTTCGAAGCAGAATATAAAACCCAAAATACATAAAGGAAAAAAATTGATAAATATAATTGCATACAAATACAAAGCTTCACTACAACCAAAAAAAAAAGTTTCAAGTACTAATATTTTTCCAAAAACTAACCAGAAAAATTATTTTCATCAGAAGCTAATTTTCTTATTTTATCAAGGGTATACACGATAAGAAAAGGAACAACACATAGAAAAAGAAATTCAAATGTATAATAAGATACTAAAATCTCACTCATAAATTTTAAAGTGCATATCAAAATAATGAGATACCATTTATCTTCTACCAGACTAATAAGGTATTTAAAAGCATGATAATTCGTAGTGTTCAGAAGAATCTGGAGAAATAAGCACTGTGAGACAACATGAGTGAGAGTGGTACAATCTTTTTGAGGATTAATTAGTCAAAATCTATCAAATGCCCATACCCTTTGTCTCTGTAATCTGGTAGGCATTTACCCTATGTATATAATCAAAAAATCACACTTAGAGTCATCATATTGACAGATCATAAAAGAAATGCCATTTGATCATCTCAATAGATACAGAAAAAGCATTTGAAAAAAATTCAACATCCATTTAGAATGTTTTAAGAAAAACTTCTCAACAGACTAGCAATACAAGGGACTTCTTCAATCTGATACAAGCATCTAGGAAAAACTTAGAGCTAAGATCACATTTAATGGTGAAAAACTGAATGCTGTCATCTTAAGATCAGGAACAAGGAAAGGATGTCTGTTCTCATCACTTCTATTCAACATTGTGAAGACAGTACAATAAGGCAAGAAAAATAATTTAATAGCATTCAGGTTATAGAGGAAGAAGTTAACTGGACTTTATTTGCAGATGATATGATCATCTACCTAAAAATCTGATGGAATTTATAAAAAACTACTAGAACTAATTAGTGAGTTTATCAGAATTACAGAATACAAGATCGATATTTAAAAATCAATTGTATTTCTATATACCAGAAAGGAAAACTCTTCAAGAAACAGTGTTGAGACAATTGTATAGCAATATGCAAAAAAGAAAAAAGAATCTCCATCCTTATACCACATATAAAAATTAATTTTAGATTAATCATTGAACAAATTTAACAGCTAAAATTCTATTAAACTTTTAGTAGATAGATATACAAGGTTGTTCATTGTAACATTATTTTCAATAGAAAACCAGATATAACCTAATGGTCTATCATCATGGAGAGATTATCTAATAAGTCATAATAGTTACATAAAATGGAATACCATCTAGCCACATGTAACTACTAAAAAGAAAAAGGTAAATTTTCTGTCGATGCATACGGAAAGAATGCCAAATACATAAATAAGGCCTTTTTGTAAAAAATGGTGAATTGTATATCGAGATGATAACTTATTTTATGTGTATATTTATATGTGCATATCTATGTATGTGTATATCTTTATACATTTTTTTTTCCAGAAGGCTACACAAGAAACAAACTTTAGGGAGAGGTACCAGGAGTCAGAGAGGTTGGAAAAGAGAGAAATTTATATATTTTTTTAAAATATTATGCCTTTCTATACTAGTCATATTTTTTACTAGTGCATATATTATTTTATTTTTTAAATATATCTTTTTTAAAACAAATAAGAGATCTCTACAGAGAAAATTATTCTGGAGTAGATGTGGCTGATGTCATGGGAGAGTAGAAAGCATGTGAAGCAGAAGCCCATACTGAGAAGAAAAACAGAGAAGCAAGAAATCAAAAAAACAATGCTTGAGAGAGTGAGACAGAGAGGATTCACTATGCATTCTACTTTAGAGCTTTGTTGTCTGTCCTTGGAACCATGAAATTTCCTACTGTATTCTTCTAAGAAACCTCTCTTTTCATGAGCTGATCTGAGTTTCTCATGAGCTGCTTTTAGTTCTTTAACAACCCCAAATGAAGCTGGCCTGAACCCTTGCAAATACCCTGAATTAGTCCCTAATGGAGGTGCAGCCTTACCTTGTTGAAAGTAAAGCAATCTGTAGCATGCGCCGTGTGAACTTGTGCAGTTAGTCAAGCCTATCAAGTATGATTTAAATAGAAACTTGCCCAGCAACATTTTATACTCATGAAAAAATTCATGATGAAAATTCCCATTGCTGAGTATGCTATTCAGAATACTTTTTCTAGATGTTCTAGAATGTTATATATGAATCACAAATCATAGAAGAATGATTTCAAACCTAGAGAATAGCTTTTAGAAAGAAGAAATAAAACATCTGAACAGTGAAAATTCAGAGGAAATTTGTACAAATATTAAATATAATAAATATTCAGAGATACACAAAATGAGAAAACACATACCATACAAGCATGAATAGATTAGAAAATAATTCCAAATTAACACATAAGCAAGTGCATAATAGGATGATTTCTTAGTCCATCTTCTGCTGTTATAACAGAATACCACAGACAGGGTCATTTATAAACAATGGAAGTTGATTTGTCTCATAGTTTTGGAAGCTGGGAAGTTCAGTAACAAGGGGCCACACCTGGTGAGGGCCTTCTTGATGCATAACATAGTGGAAGTTGTCACATTGTGAGAGAGGGCAAGAGAGGGTAAGGGAGTGAGAGTGCACAAGACAGAGAGAAAAAGGGGGCTGAACTTATCCTTTTATCAGAAGCCCACTCCCACAATAACAGCATTACTATCACAATGGTAATTAAATTTCAACATGAGTTTTGGAGGATATATTCAAACCATAGCAATGGTAAAGACATAGAGTAAGAACTGGCTTCTTCACAAACAACCTACCTGCACACAGTAGATAGGGCCTATTCAAGTACAGCTCAAATGTCATCTTTTGTAGGAAGCCTTTCCTAATTTTCCCACTAGACATGACCTTTCCTTTATGATAACTTTATGTACTCTTTTTAGCATTATCATATTGCCTGACATTTACTTGTTCACATATTGGTTCTACAAGGGAGTTCCTTAAGAACAGAGGCCATGCTTTAATAATTTTTCCTGCCCCATAGGCATACACCCATTATATAATATAAGTGCTCAATAAATGTTTAATACAGGAATAAAAATCATAACTTTAAAAACCAATGAAGTTTTTTTAATTTAAAAAAAAAAACTTAGATCTTCATAGAACACTAAGAAAATAAAGAGAAATAAAAGAAAAAAATTATTACAACACTCATAAAATCTCACTGTCCAAACATAATCACTCCTAACTGTAAATATCTCTGCAGAAACATACACACATGCACATATACATGTACAGATAATGTTTGTTGTTTCACAAGGCAGAGGATCTGGTTCCTAGCCCATACTACTAAATTGTTATTTAGGTTTCCATTGGTCATGAAAGGTTTCCATCAATCATGAAAGGTTTGTATTGGTCATGAAGGTTTTCATTAAATTCGATGCACTTACTCAAGTGCTCAACCTTTGCACCATCAGCCGTGTTCAACACTTCCATCTTTCTAAAACACTCCCCTCTCTTTCTTTCCTTTACTTTGTTACTTTCCTGGTTCCTCTTCTGCCTTTCCACCTCCTGCGCCAGCTTCCATTCTCCTCATTAATGCGAATATTAAACCAAAGTCCTGCCTTCAGTTCTCTACTTATCTTCCAAAACACTCATCTATACCTAAGACTTCAACCACCATGTCTTGGCAGGTGACACCCTCTCCCCAACCTTATTTCCTCTAGCAAACCCCAGCCCAGAATTACTAACTTCTTGCCACATATCTCCACTTAGACAAACTCCCTGACCTTCAGACATGACATATATGTAATTAAACCAAACACCTTCAGCTCCTCAAAACCACTACTCTCCGATGTCTGTCAGGACCCCACCATTTTCCTAGTAACCCATCTCAAAACCTCCCACTACCTCACCTCTCACATCAGTCAGTCACTAAGGGAAGGTCTAGAATTTTGTCTTCAAAAGAGGTGTGGTGAAGAAGGCAGTCAGATCCAAGGAGCCTCCTGGTGAGGGTGGAGAGAATGGCCAGGATTTGAACCACACCAGCTGTGAACCAGAAGCAAGATTTCCTAAATGTTACTTGGGCAGTGTGGTCAACCATGTCCAGAGACCTGTCAGGCCCAGCACACAGTCACTGAGCCTGGAGAATGGCTCTGAGCTGTATGACCTCATGGGCTCACAGAGCTGGTGGGGAAAGATAAATGGGTATGGGCTGAACCTTTTTTTTTAAAGACTGATAGAAAAATCAGATAAAAGTCATAGTCTTCATGGGCTGGTGTCACTTTGTGACACACTTCATGTGTCACTTTGCTCTCTAACTTTTACAAAATAGCTTCTGGAGATGAAAATCTCATTTAGCTACTTAAAAAACTTTTTTAGGCCTGGCGCAGTGCCTCATGCCTGTAATCCTAGCACTCTGGGAGGCCAAGGCGGGCAGATCATTGGAGCTCAGGAGTTTGAGACCAGCCTGAGCAATAGCGAGACCCTGTCTCTACTAAAAAAATAGAAAGAAATTAGCTGGACAACAAAAATACATAGAAAAAAACATTAGCTGGGCATGGTGGCACATGCCTGTAGTCCCAGCTACTTGGGAGGCTGAGGCAGTAGGATCATTTGAGCCCAGGAGTTGGAGGTTGCTGTGAGCTAGGCTGACGCCATGGCACTCTAGCCAGGGCAACAGAGTGAGACACTGTCTTAAAAAAAAAAAAAATTCATTTGTGGAAGTGACCAAACTTTATAAAACCAGAGTAACTGAAAAAGCATTAATAAATAGAGCACATTCTGATAAATCCTTGCTTTTACTTAGAGAAATAATTCTGTTCTTCTGTGGTGAAATCTTATGCTTCAGGGTGAACAGTCACCAAGCTACATCATAGATAAAAACAGAAAACAACGTCATGATTTGATCGTGGAAGGCTTCATAATGATGGGAAAGAAATCTTTTAAATGTATAAGATTTCCTAATTCCAACAAGTTCCACATTACTTCACAAATATGAAACTATTAATAATTAATTAACACTTCTTGTGGACAACAATTCCTGTCGGCTCCACTCTAAATATCCGTTCCTGACGTCAGCCTGGCAAGGTGCGCGCCGGTAGGCACAGCCGGGGTACTGCAGGCCCTGCTGGCAGTGACATGACGGCAGCTCCGCCACCCGTCACCTGGTGCAAACCACCCACGTCTCCCACCTGGATTACAGCCACGGCCTCTCCACACAGGTGCAAGAGGGACCTTTTTGAAAGTCCTATAAAATGCCACTATATTTACAATAGGATCCGACCTTCTCCCACCATGGCTCGCAAGGCCCTGCAGACCTGGCCGCTTTCTCTCTCTCCTCTTCGGACAGCGCACCTGGCCAATTCGGGTCGGGGGGCCATTACCCCTTCTGCCCCCTCGGCCAGAGCCATTCCCCACGCCATTCGCGCCAGAACTCTGAAAGAACCTCCTCCGAGTTCAGGTCTCTGCTCACGTACCGCGTCCTCTGAGGAGACTCCTGGAACCGTCTCGTGTATCGTGGACAAGCAATGGGGTGAGAGTGAGTGTGCGGGACGGGTGGGGTCCGGTCAGGGCTCCCCATCAGAAGTACCAGATTCCAGGAGGTCGGAACAGGCGAGAGGAGGACACCGCCGCCTGAGGACGGAGTCAGGCTTCCAGGGACGCCCAGCAGAGGGGCGGGACTGCCTGTGGCGTCCGGCAGCCAAAAACAAAGTGAGCCATGGGCTTGTTGTTGCTTTTCAACTGCTGAGTCCTACCTGAGACCTACTGTGCAGACAGTCACCTGTTTGGGCAAGAGGACAGGAAGTGGCACTTCGAGGCCCCCTCAGACAAGGGAGGCAATGAAGCCAGGAGGAGGCCACAGTCCTAAAGCAAAGGTCTCCCTCTTCGCGTCTGAGGGAGGCCGGAAACGAACCCGGCCTCAGCCAACTGGGCTGGTGATCACGCGGCGCCAGAGTCCCAGTATCTGGAAAACCGGAACCGCGAGGGTCAGCTCTTGGGACAGGGCAGTGGGAAATGCCCTGAGTTGAAAGCCAGAGACCTGGGCTTGAGGGGCAGGCCTGTATTTCTGAGACCCTGACAAATCACGAAGTCCCTTCATCTCTTCGTGCTTCAGTTTCCTCATCTGAAAAGTGAGGTGGTTTACCCAATTACTGTTTCTCAAAGTTTGCTCCAGGCACCCTTCACTGTGCTTGTTCAAACCTGACCATGAACCTCCAGGGATTCAGGGGAGAGACCCAGGAATTGGTGTCTGACGGAGCTTCGTAGGTGAGTCCAGTGATCTCTTGGTTGATCTCTAAGTTCCTTTCTCTGGCATTCTATGAATTTTAAACATTTAACATATAAACATATTCAAAGAGAAATGGCATAATGGAATTTATGTAATATTGTTGAAATTGTCACGTTAGCAAATTCACAAATCTGTCATGATGTGGCAGTCACTAAGGAACACTACATGCTCATAGCTCTTACAAATTATTCACTAAATGATCAGATTTTTCATTTCCTCACCAAAGCATGGGGAAATTAATCTTAGCTTTAGCTGCCTTAAACCTGAGTGAAAAACATTAAAAACAACTGCAAATTACTGATGACTAATGCCCTTCAATTTGGCCTCAAGCTGAGAAATTCTGTGCAGAAATAAAGTGGTTTATAATCCCACAGGTTCGTTCTATTATAAACTGCAGGTGGCAAATCAAGTGACTATGAACTATGCTCTGTGCCTGTGTGTGTAAAAATCAATACTCAAGGAGGGCATTTCTCCTGCTCCTTCAGGGGGAATTTAACAGCCCAGACAAAAGGCAGATGCTAGTTGCAAGGACCCAGGAATCTGGGTGATGTCTAAGGCCACAGTGGCTGTTACCCTCCCCTCAGCTGCCCACTAGCCAGGGCAGCTGCATCTACCCTTTGCAGAAAAGCAATCTAAAGCAAGCACAGAAGAAAGCTGGAAGGAAAATAACTGCAACTCACATCGATGACCTATTTTCTGAATCCGGCTTATGTGAGATTAGATTTTCATTCCTCCAAATAACAGCAGAATGCTTCAGGCCCAGAAAACGGTGTCTTTGAGGAGTGTATGGACCAGAATGTATGACAAATTATTACCAAAGGACTTTCTTTCCACCCAGATTCCAAGAGGTGTTAGCCTCAGAGGACTGTTGTGGGAGGAGCTGATAAATCCACCAAATCCTTAGTGACTGTGCTTCACTATTAGCCAAGATTAACATGATGTTAATTGATAGTGAATCTGATCTATTTAATGTCTCCTACCAGCACACAGAGCAGAATCAAAACTATTCTCCTTGGTCCTGTGTGCATGTCATTTAACGGTTCTGATTTTGTATTCCTCCAACTTCAGGTTGCAATGCGGTCATTCCAGATGCTACACAATCAAAACCTTTTTTGTGTCATCTTTTTGTGAGCAAAGGGCTTAGTCAAGGCATGGAGTCAGGTTCACTTTTCTGAACTGCAGATACATGCAGGGGAAATGCCATTTGTTTCTGAATCTGAATTCCTGAGAAAGGAAAAATGACTGTTCAACAGCATTCAGGAGCATGCCATGGGCTGTGTGCCGAGCACTAGGTTAAGAGGAGAGAGGGGAAGCAAGGGACAAGAAGGTAGGGCCTGCTTGTCTGCAGGACACTTCTTTTCTGGCCAGCGGACATGACCACAGGCCCATGTGAAATAGTTGAAGACTGTGCAAAGTAGCAGGCAGCAGGCACCAAATAACTCTGGATTTGCTATATCCATAAATTCTGAGGAAGAGTCAAATCAACTTAGGACCCAGAATCAGGTAGGAATGCCTCTTGGAGCAGGTAAAGCTAGGTACAGTTTTGAAGGGAGAAGTGAAAAGGATTAGTGTAGATGAAGCAAGAGAGAAATCCAGAGCCAGGAAACAGCATGCAGAAAACACAGATAATAAGAATGTGGTTTAGAAAAGGAAGGTCTCACTGCCACTGGTCAATAATGGCCTTTTGTGTTTCCATTTATTGTCATAAGAATCTAAGAATGGTGATAATGTGTTCTATATCCCTGTATTCCCCACATTATTTGCAAATAATAGTTGTGCACATTATACCTCATAGAATTACAGAACTGAACTTACTGGATATCCCATCTATTTGCTGAATGAATAAATTAATGAATAAATGAACAGGTTATTAAAAAAACAAGCCTGGTTCTAGTAGAAGGATCATAGAAATAATTAAGAGATGAAGTTGGATCTGTGTACAGGAGTCAGCTGATGACAGAGTTTTCAGGAAGCCGAGAGGGTTGAAATTTTATCTCAGAGGTGATAGAGAGCCACACCAGGCTATTAAGCAGTGGTGTGACATTGGAAATTTTCTTTAAGAAAGATTGTCCTGGCAGATTTTTGCAGGAAAGGGCAGAACAGGAAGTCCAGCAGGATCCCACTGCAGCAAGGAGTTAAATGCTATACAGTCTGAACAGTCATTGACAGTCTACTCAGGGCCAACAGGGAAAATACAGATGCCTCGTGAAGAAGGACTAGCTAACCTGTCTTTACCAGAGATTTGCCCCAGGCCCTTCCAGACTATAGGACCCCAGGAATTTATCCTACTTACCTTTCCTACAGCCCCACTCCCCATCTCAACTCTGACTGTATTTATTAGCTCAAAATGGACCCTCTGAAGGAAGAGACACACTCCTGCAAATGCCTGAGAGCTTGATCTGCTCCTGATAAGTGTTTCCATCCAAGAACAGAGTTATTTAATATAACGTATTCCCAGCATGAATGCAGCAGCGAGAGCCTAACAGTTATTTGCATAATTTCTTTTCTGTAACAAATTCAAAAATAACAATAGGCAAACTAGATTGAATCTATTAGTTTTAAATTTGCTTGAGCTGCTGTCTTTAATGAAGCTAACTACTAAAGCACCATAAAGGTTTTATTAATTTTTTTAATTTTATTTTTTATTTTTAATTATTATAGGGACATAATAGTTGTATATCTTGATAGGGTACATATGATGTTTTGATAAAGGCATACAATGTGAATTGACCAAAACAGGGTAATTGGGGTATCCATCATCTCAGGCATTTATCATTTCTTTGTGTCAGGAACATTCCAATTTCACTCTTTTAAATATTTTAAAGTATACTCTAACTTATTGTTGATTATAGTCACTTTGTTGTTCTATCAAATATTATTCATTCTATCTATCTAACTATATTTTTGTACCCATCAACTGTCCCTACTTTATTTCTCTCTCCCCAGGACCCTCCCCAGCCTCTGTTAAACATTATTCTACTGTCTCCATAATATAAATTGTTTTTAATATTTAGCTCCCACATATGAGTGCAAACATGCAAGATTTTAAATTGAGGAATTATGTAGTATGTCATTCATTCTCTCCAGTGAGACATTTTGGGAGATGGATACTTAATTTGTGTTACTATAGAATCACCAACTTATACTGAGATGTCCACTTGTTTTGAGATGTACTGATAAGGTTGGAAGGTAGCTTCTTTAGAAAGTTCATCTAAGAGTGGCAGAAAAATGGTAATTGGTATCAAGAATAAGATACACACACATACGTAACATACATATACATATCATGTCAGGAATGACTCAAGAACCCAGAAGCAAAATAATCTCATAGTTAACTTTTGCAAATGCTGAAACCACTACACAGTCAGCAACAGGAGGACAGGGACCATGCCTATCAGGTCTATCATTATATACCCCATGCCTAACACAGGGCCTGGCATGTGGCCATAGGATATTGAAAGAAATGACTGACTGGATGAATGAGTAAATGTGATTTATTTGCATAACAAAGGCAATTAATATAGCTAAGAACTATATACATAATATTTATTTTCCCAAAGAGCTGGAAAGAGCAAGAATTTCATGAAGATGTTCATTCATAAGCATATATACCCACATGTAAGCACAGACATACAAGCACCCTCCTCAAGTGAAAACACCTCCAGAAGGAACTACATCAAAAAGAAATGACTTTAAGTCTTAAATTCTTTATTATAGCAGAAGCATTTCAAAAATAGCAAAGCATTTAATAACATTTTTAAATGAATTACTGCAGGTTAACCTTTTAGTCTTCTTTATTTATTTATGGAGTGCCAGGAACTACACTTGGTAGCTAAAGAACTGCAAAAAAGGTAAAAGAGAGCTAACGCTTGAGTTTCTTCCACTGGATCATTTTCCCAAAGAACATCCTATTAAGTTTTACTCTAAAGAGATGCATTTTTGGCAGGACCAAATAATCCATTTTCTGCTCTATTTTAATATTCACATTTTCATGTCATGGGTTTTATCCCTCAATTCCAAATGACATTCTAAGTCAAATGAGAACTTACCCAAAGTCATCAGCTGTTACTTTAAAAAAATAAATAAATGTTAATGGTAAAAAGAGAATCTCTGGGACTGGAGTAGGCACTGTAAAACAGGGCAAACAACAAGTCCAATTTCTTATTTTAAAAAATGTGTGGAAGATTTTAAAATGTGAATCTGGAGTTCACCTGCTTTATCACATACAAAAACACATGTGCCACTGGGCACACACAGAGCTCACCAGTATCTGAAAGACACAAAAGAAATAATGGTTCTTTTTTCTGAACTACATTAAAAAAAAAAAAAAAAAAAAGAAATAATGGGTAAAGTGGGAGGGGCAAAGACTGAGGACTGTGGCTTTGATGTGGGCCATGTTCCCTAAAGATTTTTTCTCTCACAAAGATCCAATTATTGAGACAATGAGGATTGTCAAAGAAGACAGGAAATTTTTAATACAACAGATGTCTTGTGACAATCGCAGAAGTTGCCTTGAATTCATCTCCCTGACTAACAGAGATCATGGGCTTTTAAAGGAGAGGCCATGTGCCTTGGGACAGGCTGTACACTTTTATACTTCTCTCTACGTAAAGGACCATCCTCCTTCATCCTGTGAAACTACTATGATCTTGCCATAATACTTCCCCAATCTTATTTTGAATAATGCCATGTTGAAATCTTTTTTTTTCTTTTTTTTTTTTTTTTTGAGACAGAGTCTCGCTTGTTGCCCAGGCTAGAGTGAGTGCCGTGGCGTCAGCCTAGCTCACAGCAACCTCAAACTCCTGGGCTCAAGCAATCCTGCTGCCTCAGCCTCCCGAGTAGCTGGGACTACAGGCATGCGCCACCATGCCCAGCTAATTTTATATATATATTAGTTGGCCAATTAATTTCTTTCTATTTATAGTAGAGACGGGGTCTCGCTCTTGCTCAGGCTGGTTTCGAACTCCTGACCTCGAGCAATCCGCCCGCCTCGGCCTCCCAGAGTGCTAGGATTACAGGCGTGAGACACCGCGCCCGGCTGAAATCTTTTTGGTAATAGTATTTTTAAATTAATCTTTCTAGGCCGGGCACGGTGGCTCACGCCTGTAATCCTAGCTCTCTGGGAGGCCGAGGCGGGCGGATTGCTCGAGGTCAGGAGTTTGAAACCAGCCTGAGCAAGAGCGAGACCCCGTCTCTACTATAAATAGAAAGAAATTAATTGGCCAACTGATATGTATATAAAAAATTAGCCGGGCATGGTGGCGCATGCCTGTAGTCCCAGCTACTCGGGAGGCTGAGGCAGGAGGATCGCTCGAGCCCAGGAGTGTGAGGTTGCTGTGAGCTAGGCTGACGCCACGGCACTCACTCTAGCCTGGACAACAAAGCGAGACTCTGTCTCAAAAAAAAAAAAAAAATTAATCTTTCTAACATACCCTCTGATCAAAGCACAGTGTGATTCATTCTGTCAACATTCAGTGGTGCCTATGGTGTGGCAGGTCCTGGTGACAAAGCAAATTCCTTGTCTCAGTTGGGCTTATAGCATGAGTGTTACAGAAGAGAAGTACAAGAGGCTTTGGGAGCCCATGAGAGTGGGAATCCAGCCTCCAGGGTGGTTCTCCAACTCAGTTGCATATTGGAATCACCTGGGGAGATTTAAAAATACATATTCCTGGGTCCTACTCACCCCTAGAGATTCTGATTTTATTGGTTTGGAGTATGGCTCTGAGCACCAGCAGTTTTTAAAACTTCCCAGATGAAGCAGCAAAGTGTGTGAATCATTGCTGTAGGGCAGTGGCTCCCAAACTCTAGTTTGTATCTGAATCTGCTAGAGGGCTTGTAACAATAGACTGCTGGCCCCACACTGAGAGTTTCTGAACCTTAGTTGTGGGAAAGGACCCCAGAATGTGCATTTCTAACAAGTTCCCAGGTGATGTGGGACCACACTTGGAGAAGCACTCTCCAGTGGGTCAGGTGAGGAAGTGAGCTGAAGGGATAGGAGACAAAGGAAGTGTCCCCACAGAGAGAAGCATGTGTGAAGGTCTCAAGCAGAGACAGCACCAGGACAAGCAGGCATTCCTGGAACTGAAAGATCTGTGGTATGGCCAGAATTTAGGGAGCAGGGAGAGAGTCATGCAAGTCAAGGCCAAATGATAGGTGCAAAACCTGGTCTTGCATCTGTGGTTTTGACGAAGGAGACAATGGCTGCTCTTCACACGGATTTGCCACAGCAGTATTGTCCAACCAATAGGCCTCTTAATTTTCATTTTATTAAAAATCTAGGCTGACTTATCATTAAAAAGTAACAATGCTCTATGCAGAAGTAACATTTTATAGCTTTCATGACACTTTTGCAAAACTTATCTCCTCCATTTCTTAAAGAAATCCTAGAACATAAAAAGGGCTGGCACTGCTGTCTTCATTCTGCCAGGTCTGCACCCCAAGCATCAGCCTTCTGGTGTAACTGGCTCTATGAACAAATTTCAGTGACCTCTATATGTTTTTTTATAATCCTCTCCTTCAACTAACCATTTACATTTTGAATTGTTTTCCAGAAATGGCGGATTTTCTGCAAGACAAAGAGTTGAAATTCTGAACGCCCCCCGCGCAGACTTCTTAATGCCAAGACTCACCATCCCCCACAACCTGTTCCCAATGCACATAGCCCCTTGTTAGGTACACCACGACCTGTCCCAAGGCACGGGGCCCCTCTTTTAAAAGCCCATGATCTCTGTTAGTCAGGGAGATGGATTTAAGGCAGCTTCTCCCATTCTTCCAACAAGACGTCTGTTGTATTTGAAAATGCCTTTCTTCCTTGACAATCCTCATTATCTCAATAATTGGATCTTTGTGAGACAAGCAACTGGACCCAAGCCAAACCCCCCTTGCAGTTTTGATAACACTGGTCTGGTCATCTTCTACTACAACTCATTACCCTCCAACTTTTACTCCTACGCCGAAACGGAAAAGTGCAGTCCCCTAGAAAATTGTCTTCAAAGTGCTGAAAGAAAAAGAAAGAAAGGGGAAGCCAGCTTTCCACATAGAATAGTAACATATACACCTGCCTGTAGCATTTGCACTTGTGTCACCAGAGAGTGTTTGGGGGGCACTGGCTATGTTTGGATAACTATTTGACTCTCCAGAAATTCAGTCAGAGTGTAAAGTTGATTTGAAAGAGAACTCAGGTGTTTGCTACTACATTCTAAATGACTTTCTTAGGCCCTAGTCCTGAAATTTAGGTAGCTGCGGTGAGGAGGCTGTAATGTTTGGTTTGGTTTTATCATAAGTCAAGAGGCTGGCCCAACTCTGGATAACAGAGACAGCATGAATATCATAAGCAATTCAAGAATTTATTTTTTCTGTCAAAATTAACACTATTCAGAAAAGACTGACTACTATTTTAACTTTTGCATTATTTGAAATGCAGGAATGTATTGTTTTCTTTTCTCTGATTGTAAAGTAGCATATGTTTGAAGGCAAGATGTTGGAAACTACAGACAGGATACAAATCAGATAAAATCACCTATAATCCTGCCTCCAAAACTAATCACTCTCAATATTTTGATATCCTTCCTTCAGACATTTTAATTTTTTTATTTTTTTATTTTTTCTTATTTTATTTTATTTTTTTATTTTAGCGTATTATGGGGGTACATGTGTTAAGGTTATGTATATTGCCCATGCCCCCCTCCCCCCTCAAGTAAGAGCTTCAAGCATGTCCATCCCCCAAATGTTGTACATCTCAGACTTTTTTTAAATGCATGTAGGTAGGTGTGGTGGTGTGTATGGATGGGTGTGTATATTTTTACCAATGTTGACTACCTACTGTTGGATAGTTGATTTTAAAAATATATTACATTAGTAGGTTTATACATCATTTAACTATAATCATGATTCTTAAAAGAGGGTATGCCCACTCTTAGAGTATTAGAATCACCTAGAGGCATTTTAAAAATTACACCTTCCTTCCCAAGCTAGATTCCTCCTTCATCTACTCTCCAATTAAGGCTTCTTGCTGGGTTGGGGCTACACAGATGGGGAATGACACCATGTGCCTCTCATATGCAAACTGCTAGTCTACATGAAATTGTGACTGACCATTTCTCTTTTGCTTATGTGGGTACACTGAAACTTAGGTAACTGATTCCCCCATGAACATTTTATTGTTTCTAATTTTTCTATATTTAAGAACTACTATAATCAACATCTTAACATTCATTTGTACATATCTAATGGTTTTAGGTTAAAATCCTGGAGGTAGAATTGCTGGGCAAAAGGATTTGAATATTTTTAAGGCATATGAATAACTCTTTGGGAAAAGATATGGCATAGACTAGAGAATGATCAAAATAAATAAAACTCTTGAATATATTAAGAATACTTTTCACACTGAATGAGCTGTTTTCAACCACTGGTTCTTCTAGGTAGAAGACAACCACAGCCTTTCTTTTCCTTACTTTGATGTCAGACGCTGCAGGTTCCTTGTACACACTGCTCCCAGGGAAGTGCTAGCATCAACCTCTCCGGCAGCTTCAGGGATGTTGCGCTGGTTCAGGAAGACCAATTAATTAGGGTTCTTAATTCTCCTAAGTACCCCTGGCACTCTCTAACTGCCTATCCAGTCTCTTCAGGGCGAAGTCTCAGTTTCCTTACCTTTCCAAGTCAGGGTAGAAAAGGTAAGCATGAGGATATGCACATCTGCACACCCAGGCCCACACCTGTTATTTTTCAAGTGGGAAAGGTTTCCTTGGCAACCATCTGCTTCACTGCCCCAACTCCTTCTGCTCAGTAAGCCCTGATATTAGCAAAGAACATGACTTCTTTATCAGGATCCAGAGTGTCCCTATTTTACTATTTCCTCCCCAGAACATTTCTTCAGGCAGGCAGGGACGGTGGCTATCTGTTTACCATCAACTCCTGATCTCCCAGTGCCAGGCAATAGTTCTCAAAACATGTTTCCTAGATGAATAGACAAAATTTAGTAACCTCCATTATGTGTGCAAGACTTGTGAAGTTCATAGGCACTTTCAATATTTAAAAACAAACTTAACAAAACGGTTTGCAAACAGCCATATGGTGGTTTCCTCAAAACAGGGAAGAATGAAAATATCGTAGTTCTTCTGATTTTATTAGAGGAATCAAGAATGCACCATTAGAAGTAACTTGTAAGAACTTAAAATAGAGTAGATGTGTTATTTCCCCAACTAGATTACAAAGTGGGGACTGGGTTGCTGAGTTCAGTTGAAGAGGTTGTACACTACCCAGAGTCACCCAGGCAAGGACAGGAGCAGAAGCTGCAATCTAGCTCATGCTTTGTTCACCAACGCGTGTGTCCTAGTGTGGGGCTTCATTTGCCTAGAAAAAAAGGACAACTTTTCCTAATGATAACAAAGGCACAGTAGCTCACCAAGCTGTACAGCTTTTCAGAATTCACACACAAGCACTGGACAAGTCCTATGTGTTTTATGTTTATTCATATTCCTCAACCAAATGTAGCAAAGTCCTTAAATATGGAAAGTGCTCCATCAACACGCATTAACTTGAGTGAGTACATTGTTAATTCATAATTACATTAAGACCACTATGGAGCCGGGCGCGGTGGCTCACGCCTGTAATCCTAGCACTCTGGGAGGCTGAGGCGGGCGGATTGCTCAAGGTCAGGAGTTCGAAACCAGCCTGAGCAAGAGCGAGACCCCGTCTCTACTATAAATAGAAAGAAATTAATTGGCTAATATATATAGAAAATTAGCCGGGCATGGTGGCGCATGCCTGTAGTCCCAGCTACTCGGGAGGCTGAGGCAGCAGGATTGCTTGAGCCCAGGAGTTTGAGGTTGCTGTGAGCTAGGCTGACGCCACGGCACTCACTCTAGCCTGGGCAACAAGCGAGACTCTGTCTCAAAAAAAAAAAAAAAAAAAAAAAAAAAAAAAAAAAAGACCACTATGGGAGGGGGGAGTCCCAGTAGAACTATGATTCACTCGTTTGGGAACAAATAACAGTTTTGCAATTGAAGAGAATTCAGAGAACATGTCCCCATTTAATCAGAGAAAAGAGGCTCAGAGAGGTCATTGAGATTACCGGAGTCTTAGAATAGCACTCTTAGGCCAAGTCAGATATAAATTTAGTTCTACATTTAATCTAGGCCTTAAACAGCCCCGCACAAACCCTACAGGAGCAACCCGTAGGTTCCTGGCTAAGCAAGTCAAATGGTAAGATGAAGAAGGGGCCCTCTTTGAATTTGATTGAGAATGAATCCTGACTGGGTCATTATATTGCACCAAATGATTTTCCATATATTTTAGCATCAAGATTTTTTTCCTAACTTTCAAAATTAACTCTGATAGAAAAGAAATAAATCAAACTTTTATAAGATCTAATAGATGTCAGAGTGTTCTTTCTCTGGCAGGAATTCTAATTCTTTTTTTCAAAAACGATTAATCACCAAAGCAACTTAGTATAAGAGTGAAATTTCTCATTTATATTATATTAAATTTATATTACTTGCCACTTCTATCAACTCTAAAGGGGTAATTTTCTGTATTGAATTATTTATATTCTCTTGTAATCAGATACCTGATAAACTTTTAAACATTTATACATCTACGTAATTCAAAGATGGTAAGTGATCTAATACTGAAAATGAAAATCTGTCTGTCAAAAATTAAGGCACTACAGAATTTATGTGTCTATTTATCTACCAGCTTATGTACAAACCTACACATATACCTATATGATTATTGCTGCACAGTAGGGACCTGATCACTGTTAAATGAATGATGAATAAATATAATAAATATTGTGAATTAAGATGGCAACTCAGATCATGTCCACAATACTAGAGAAAGTAACAAATTACCAAATTATCTGGGTACTCTATGAATTTTAATGCTACTTTGTTATTGCCATTTCTATAGAAAAGCCTTTTGAAAAGGTGGAATTTCTCCTATAACACTGAGACTCTTATAATACAAGCATATTTTAATTTAGCATTGGCCATACGGATTCCTAATCAAGACACAAGCTCTATTAAATGAGAATATTTAATTTGCTTCTTTAAAATGCCAAAAAGAAGACAATTTATATATTAGTTAACTGTTATGCCTCCTATATTAATTTACTATTGCTGCTGTAAATTAAACACAAAATTTATAGCTTAAAACAACACAAATGTATTACCTTACAGTCTGAAGTTCAGATATCTGAAATGGGTCTTACTGGACTAAATTCAAGGTGTTGTCAAGGCTGCATTCCTTCTGGAGGCTCTAGTGGAGAATCTGTTTACTTGCCTTTTCCAGCTTCTAGGGGCTACTAACACGCCTTGGTTTGTGGCCCCTTCTCCATCTTCAAAGTCATCAGCATAGCATCTTTAACTCTCTCTCTGACTCTGACCCCTGACTCTCCTGCCTCAATCAGGGCACTCTCCTTGTCTCAAGATCCTTAATTTAATCACATCTGCAAAGACTCTTTTGCCACGTAAGGTAACATACAGATTCCAGGGATTAGGATATGGATACCTTTGGGAGCCATCATTCTGCCTACCGTACCTTCTGAAACTGGTTGGCATTTAGCAGTGTGTAGTATCCTGAAGAGGCAGCACAGAAGGGGTAGATAGAACACATTTGGGGAGTGAGGGAGACCAGTATTTGAATCTTGGCCACTTAGTAGCTATGTGACCTTAGCCAATATTCTCAAACTCTTTTTTTTTTTTTTCTGAGACAGAGTCTCACTCTGTTGCCCAGGCTAGAGTGCTGTGGCATCAGCCTAGCTCACAGTAACCTCAAACCCCTGGGCTCAAGCAATCGTACTGCCTTAGCCTCCCAAGTAGCTGGGACTCCAGGCATGCGCCACCATGCCCGACTAATTTTTTCTATATATTTTTAGTTGTCCAGCTAATTTCTTTCTATTTTTAGTAGAGATGGGGTCTCACTCTTGCTCAGGCTGGTCTCAAACTCCTGACCTCAAGCAGTCCTCCTGCCTCGGTCTCCCAGAGTGCTAGGATTACAGGCGTGAACCACCACACCCAGCCTCTCAAACTCTTTAAGTCTCAGGGTTTTTTTTACCTGTAAAATGAGGCCATAGTGCCTACTTCATTTTGTCATTGTAAAGATTAAAGGAGAGAACAAACATAAACTCACAGTAGGTGTTGAATAAATGTGAGTCGATTTCCTGCACCTACATGTTAAAACAGTACAGTAGCATTAATTCCAACTACATGATGATTTTTATTATATTGACATAAGGTTAAATACTATTATATTCAGTGAAGAGAGTATTTCTCTGGCCCAGGAAGTTAAAGATGGACAGTAGACCAGCGGGCTTTCTTTGTCAGCTAACACCATTGAACATTAGCAGAACCTGCTCTACTCAGTAGCTCAAATAGCAACCTGATTCAAGACAATGGAAAGGATTTCCCTTTATCTCTGATTCTCAGTTACCTCCCAGGTGAGATAATTATAGCCAAGAGCTACCAAATCATGTGTGAAATCTAAAGAAAATTATATATTATGGTGGAATTCATATTAAATAATACCAAGTTTCTAACTCTAAAGCTTTTTAAAATTTAGAAGTCATAGACACATAATATATGTTAAGTTGACAAGATCGACTTAAGAAAAAAATACAGATAATTATTCAAATGGTGTAAATTGGGATGTCATAGAAATAGCATGAGATTTAGAGTTAGATGATTATGATAGAAAACCCAGTTCAAGTCCTACCTATACCACCACCACCACCACCACCCACTGTGCAACCTCAGGTGGTTCACATTGCTGCTCCAGGCCTCGCCTCTAAACTCAAAGGTTACTGCAGGGATTAAATAAGATAATAAATGTGAAAGCATTATATCAACATAGGATATTATTATTCCTTATTCATTCAATAAACATTTATTTTATTTTTACTCTGTGGTAGATGTTGAAATAAAAAATGAGTACAACTCTGTTACTTACCCTCAAGGAGTTCTCAAGCTAATGGGGAAAGGGGCAGAAATATATGATATTTATAAAAATCTCTCTAATTTTTTTGTTTTTTAAAGTATAATTTACTTACAGTGAAATGCTCAGATCTTACATGTACCATTCAATCTAATTTGGTCAAATACATACCAAGAGTCAAAACGTTTCCACTACCCCAGAAAATTCCCTTGTGCCCATTCACAATCAATTCCCACCCCTTTCAAAAGCTACTAATGATTAGATTTCCATTACCATAGGTTAATTTCACCAGTTTCAAAATGTCATATAAATGGAATCTTATGGTATGTACTTTTTTCCACAATAGGCTTCTTTCATTCGGCATATTTTGATATTCATTCGTGTTGCTGCATTTATAATAGTTCTTTTGTTGTTGTTTGTTTTGCTGAGTAGTGTTCCTTTTATGGAACTGTCAGAGGTTGTCCATTCTTCCATTGATGGACATCTGACTTGTTTCTAGTTTGGGGCTGTTGTGAATAGAGCTGCTATGATCAGTCCTGTCTTTTATTATTATTATTATTATTTTTAAGGCTGGTCAAGTGGAGCAGTGGGAGTGGAGAAGGAACAAAGGAATCTGTGACTGGTTGTGATCAATTAGTTGTAAACACCACTGCATTCGGACCAACCAAGCTATGAGCAGTCCTGTACAGACCTTTTTTTGTGGATATATGTTTTTCTTTCTCTTGGATAAATATCTAGAAATAGAATTGATGGGTCATTGGATCGCCTTCCATTTTTAATTTCAACTTCGTGCACTTTTCTATAAGTTTGAAGTACTTTATAATTTAACATAATTTCAAATATTTTAAACTATTTTTAAAAACTATTTTGCATTGTGAGATCAAATTCTATTTGAGGTGGAAATCATTCCAAGACCATTTTTCTTTTTACCATTGAAAGTAAAATTCCTTTTTCAAGGATATAAAGAGGCGGCAGTGTTGGGAGAAAATTTATAAAACAAAGCCATTTGGAGGAAGTGGTAGTGGTTCCTGGAAAACACACATTATTGACCCGGCTACCATAGCCAGCACCAAATGAACCCTTTTGTTCAAAAGAGCTTTCTCAGGCCTCTCCATTTCCAACAATTCTCCATACTGCAAGACCTTTTCTATTTGATATTTACATTGTCAGTCTTGTTCTGTGTCTGGCACAGGCACTCAGGAAGACTTTGGTGAATAAATGAAGGAATGAATGTGAGTTAGGCAAAAGAGGAGCAGGAACTAAACACCACTACCTGAGCTGTTTTACTGTCTTTGGCTCTGCCTTTAAGTAGCAATTACTCTTCAACTCTCAAATCACATTCCTCAACCTTCTGGACAGGAGCAGAGACATAAACATCACCATTGTGGCTATTTTTCAGCCATATGTGCTTACCCCAGCAGCCCAGGCTTCCCCACCCCAGGACCCCATTGTTTCCCCTGGGAGCACACGGAGTGCTGGTTGAGAATCACCACAGTGAGGATCACCCTTGTGTTTGAGGGATGTGAGTTGCAACCCTCGAATCCAGAAGCCTTGTTCTCAGCTCACCATTTTGGTGGTCTCAGAGTAAGAATAAGAGAACAGAAACAGCAGAGGAAGCGAGGGTGAGAGGAGCACCATTGTACCAGTGTCTTGATGTGCAAGAATGGTT
This sequence comes from Microcebus murinus, assembly GCF_040939455.1. Lineage (NCBI taxonomy): Eukaryota > Metazoa > Chordata > Mammalia > Primates > Cheirogaleidae > Microcebus > Microcebus murinus. Next base: position 48,885,185 of record NC_134111.1, on the reverse strand, counting down.
CCCACCACTTCCAGAGAAAGACTTCCAAAGCCAAAAACGTCATGAATTTTTCACCCTACCCCTTACCGTAACAGGAACTGTACTTTCATTATCTGGTGTTGAAAAACATATAATCACAAACTACTATAATTTAGTAACACTTTAAAATGAACTTTTTTGTTTTTTACAGATACTAGAACTGTAAAGGGCTGTGTGTTTTATTTCATTCACAACTCATTCTGGAGGATTTGTCATCCCGTTGACATACTGCCATGGCTTGGGCGCTGGGATCCACGGTGGGAAGTGTAGAAACAGAACATGCAAGAGAAAAAGGGACAGGTGGACAAAGGAAACTCTGAACCCGAGTTTCCTATGAATCATTATGACCAGAGTTCTCTACAAGTCGCAGAGATCACTATGACTGGGAAATGGAGCTCTCTGATTGACCAGGTCTGAGTCAATACCTCCTTTGTGAGGGGTGAGCACGGTCTGCCTGACTCAAGCCACATGGAATGGGCTCACCATAGGAAATGGGACTTCGACTTCCAGATGAAAGGAAAGATGATTTTATACAAGCAGTTCAAGACTTGCAGTGTGTTTACAGAGAGAGGGTAAAGCAATAGAACAACATTCAGAAGCACAGAAGCAGCTCTTAAGAGTTTGGTTTTCCAATTGTGGGCCCTGAAGCCAGGAAAGCCCTGGTGCCATTTGCCAAGACAAGTAAAGATTCTGAGTACCTTGAGCCCCATGCTGTGTATACCAGGCACAAAGCAAAACCACACAAGGATGATTTTTTTAAACTGTTTTTTAAATTTTAATTATTGTTCAGCTTGCTTTAACTAGAGGATAAATCTATTATCTAGGAGGAGTTAGATATAAAAACAAAATGGGCTCAATTAATACATTTAGATAAGAATGCACAGATCAACAAGACCTTGGAGAGGCAGAGGAAAGTGGAAGAAGATACTAAAAGACCTTTTTATGGAGTTTTTTGATTCTTCCCACAGCAGGAATGAGGAGAACCAAGAACACAAAGTGTGATCAGGTAGAATGAAGGCCTCAGGAAAGCTTAAACTTACTAGCTGAACCCCTCCCCATCACCCGCGCAATAAGGCAGCACTTTATGATGATGTTTTTTGGGGAGCACATGTGATAATTTAACGTATTCATATAATTTGTAAAGACCAGATCAGTGTATTGGGATACCCATCAACTTAAGTATTTGTCTTTTCTTTGTGCCAGAAATTCAAATTATTTTCTCCTAGCTATTTTGAAATATACAATAAATTATTGTAAACTATAATCACCCTACTGATATATCAAACACTAGGTCTTATTTTTTCTATCAAATTATATATCCATACCCATTAGAGAGGTCTGGGCAGGATTTACAAAAGTTTTGAGCTATGAACGAAAATATAAATCATAAGGGTGAAATGTGACTTATTCTAAAAGAGTTATAAAATATATTTCTTTTTAATTGTTTTTCTGTCTGTTTTATTGTTGTTGTTGTTTTGTTTGTTTGTTTTGAGACAGGGTCTCACTCTGTCACCAGGCTGGAGTGCAGTGGTGAATCATAGCTCACTGTAACCACAAACTCCTGGGCTCAAGTGATTCTCCTGCCTCAGCCTCCCAATTATCTGCGACTATAAGCACACACCACCAGGCCCTGCTAATTTTTTCTATTTTTAGTAGAGACAGGGCCTCACTCTTGCTCAGGCTGGTCTCGAACTCCTGGCCACAAGCGATCCTCCTTCCTCGGCCTCCCAGAATGCTAGGATTATAGGCTTGAGCCACCACACCCAGCCCCTCCTTTTTAGTTGTTAAAGCTAAATGTTGGCTCCACCATTTTCTTCATTTTCATGTTTCTCATTAAAATATCATCATAAATCAAGAGAAGTTGATTTATAAATCATATCTTTCCCTTATGACTTTATTTTTGTCCATAGCTCAAAACTTGTAAATCCTGCCCATACTTCCCTCAAAGAGGAATGGACAAGCCAAGCCCAGTGGTTCTCAACTCTGGCCACACATTGGAATCACCACAGGAGCTTTTAAAAACATGAAGGCTAGCTTCACTGTCAATAATTCTTATTTAATAGACCAGAGGGGGCCCCCAGCACCTGTCCGCAATGCCTGTTATTATTGATAACAATAGTATCTTGACTATACAGAAATGACTTTATGTAAATAGTTTATTAACACTTGCAGCATGTTTACTATTGTTTACTATGTAGTTAGCAAGCCAGATGCTTATAGTCGGGAGCTAGCACTATATATGAACAGATTAGAGAAAAATGATCAGCATTGTGCATTTTATGCTATTAGCATAACCTGAAGGATAGCACGTAATTGTTGACACGTTGAAAACTCTGTACAATGAAGTCTGTTGTTGCCATCCAGATGCCAAGGTGGGGAATAAGAATGGTACAGACCTAGTGTGACTGACGTGCTTTTGTAAACAGAGCAGAATTAGGGCCCAGCAGACCATTTCTAGGTCAAATCCATGATGGGACAAAAGGAGAGCACTGGGCTGGAAGTTGGGAGACTTGGGTTCTGCTTCTGGCTACTGGCTGTGTCATCTCAGGGAAGTCACTTGAATTAAGATTAGTTTCTAAGCCTCTTTAGGGAGAAGAATGATGACTGGGTTGATTTTTTTTAAATTGGTTTCATTTTGGAGAACAAATAAAAAGTTCAAAGTTAACATAGAACATGAAGAACATTCCAGACAGAGGGAATTCTAGGTGGCAAAAGAAGGAAGTTTAAAATGGCCTGGCATGTGTGAGGAGCCCAAAGTATTTTAGAGTAGCTGGAGCATAAAGCTCAAGTAGAAGCAGAGGCCGGAGTGTGGGCCATAGACCTGACTTCAAAGGTTCCACTTGCCATGCTGGGAAGGCTTAGCTGTATTGGCCATCAGCAACTGGAGTCATTAAAGAGTTATCTTAAAGAGTGTGATAAGACAATCATCTATGTGGTTTAGAAAGATCACTCTGGCATCACAGACAAAGGGAGAGTGGTGGGTTGAAAGTAGAAAGGGAGCAATTCCAATCTGCAGCAAGAATTCTAAGTAGGAGGCTACTGCAGACACTTCAAGGCTCCGAAGCTCAGTGTCCTCATTATAAAATGAGGAGTGGATTAGTGAAGACACTGTATATAAGTGACAGTTTGGTACCAAGTGAGTGTTAAAAAAATGATAAGTGACAGAAACATGTCTCAAACCAGACACAGGGGGCTTGGATCAGGAAAGCACTCTTGAGAAGAAGCAGAGGGTCTCTCTGGGGGAACAGTGGGATCAAGCTGGGTGACTATTTTGCCACAACCCTGGCCTTCAATTCTTCAGGGTTTCAAAGTTTCTTAAGAGAATCCCAAATAAAATCTTCATTTTAAAATGACTGGTCTGGCTGCAGTTGATTTATTTTTATATATTGCTTACTATGTTCCAGATGCTGTTCCAAGTATTTTTTAAAGATTAGCTTGGTTCATCCTTATGACAGCCCTTTGAGGTAGATGTTAGGAGGCTGACACACAAAGCAGTTACAGTAACTTGCCTATGGCCACACCACTAATAAGGGATGGAGCCAGGACTTGCAAATAGCAGTCATGCTCCAGGGGCTGTCCTGAAGCACCACTGTGCAAAGCCCTCCAAAGACGACCAGGTTGGAATGTGCTTCCTGGAAGCAGATCAGGAGTCCCCATCCAGGGGCTCAGTGCTGAGTCGTGGTGAGGGTGGAGGGAGAGGAGAGGGACACTGGAGGAAGAATGAACAGAAAAAAACTGATTGGTTGGATATGGGTGGGTAAGGAGGGAAAGGGAGTAGGGCTAGCAGTGATGAAAAAAGAAAAGTCAAAGGGAACTCAGAATTTTTTTATTGTTATGCTTCCCCTGGAGGGGAGCAGGTCTGATCAGGGAAGATAAGTCCAAATTTTGACCACAAAAGTATGAGCTCCTTGAAGTCAGACAAACCTGGGTTTGAATCTAGCTGTGTGACTTTTGGGCAAGTTACACATCTCTCTGTTCTTCTCTTTCTCCATCTCTAAGGAGAATGATTCCTACTTCTATGTAACTGAGATGATGTAAATCCAGGGTCTAGCACAGTGTCTGACGAGGAAAATGTTCCATTCGGTGCCTGCAAGCTGCTGGATGTATGGGCCCCAGAGCTCAGAGGTGAGTTCATAGCTAGTGAATTTGGTCCAAAGCCCTCAATCCCCATAGCTTGTTGCCTCCTCAGCTGGAACTATAGACAGATAAGGTCACCAGGTTGGAGATGGGGGGAACAGGGAGGATGGGGACTGAAGGTTGGGGAAAAGAGACCAAGAGGGAACATGGGCATGTCCACCCTGCCCCAGCTTCCTGTAGTCACAGCCACCATCTGCAAACTGTGCTTATAAGCTCACAAACAGTGGTTTTCTTAAAACATCCAAAAGTCAAAAGAGGAATTTGGCAGCAATGGTTTTGTCCACACAGCCTACCCCACATGAGGGCTCTTCCATCAATTCCCCATAGGGGGCCATCCTGCTTCCACCATGGGGGAAGAGCCCAGGGCTGTACCCGCAACAGCCACTTGGGGCTCCGCTTTCTCTTCTTTCTGCCAATCCTGTTTCCAAGGCTGGGATGTTTTACCTGTGGTCCTCTCCTCCTCTCTAAAGGACTTGACTGGTTCTACATCAAAAATATACATACCAGCCTCCCATAGACTTGCTTCCACCCTGCCCCCTTAAATATGGACATCAGCCCACAATTGGACTAGAATTTTCCATTCCCTTTTGGTCTGAGTATTCTGAGCTGCTGGCCACTGACCTTTCCCTGGGAGGAGGCCACCACTTCTGCCCCAGGGTTTTCCTTACCCCCTTCAGTCCAGTAGGCCCCCACACTCATGTTCCCTGCCTGTCTTGCAGGCTACGTTAACCCTCTTCTGAAAATATTTCTGGCAGAGAAGTTAGTAGGGATCCTAGCCAAGGAGGGCAGAGTTTCAGAGAAAAAGTAGTCAGTGTATTAAAGGATGCAGGAAGACTGAGGACCATGCAAAGGCCATTTGACTTAGACTGGTTGAAGGCTAACGTGGCTTTCAAATGTGCTAAGGAGGAAGAAGCCATATTGCGGGGATGATGAATAGAGGAGCTGTAAACCACTTTCCTTCCAAAACTTGTCAAAGACCAAAAGGGAAAACTAAGATGATGGAGGGTGGGGCCGCATGATCAACTGCAAGTTTTTCTTAAGTTAGAAAAATTGGGGGTTGTTTTCCAGGATAAAGAAATAGAATATGGAACCAAAGTCTGAGGTGCAATAAAATTTCCCTCATGTTGAAATATTTATATCTATTTGTCATCAAGAATTAACTTCATTTTCCAAAAGCTTTAATGATAAAGTAAATTAAATGCAAATATAGGTACTCCTTCACTTGGATTTTGAAGTTAATATATGCAAATCATTTAAAAATTTTAAGCCTTGTATGACTCTCTGACCCCTTTTGATTAAATTTGACTGGTATAAAAACGAGTAATTGAAGTATTAAGAATCAACTAACAGTGAGCTGGCTGATTGTCATTACACCTTTAATTAGCAGTATTGGTTTCAGTATCACAGTGCAATGGTTAGTGGCTATAAATGAATTGATTGACCAGCCACCAGCTGACATTTTGAGAACCTTGATACATCATCACTTTTTCCTGCTACTAATTAAGATTTATATCTTCCACTGTATTAATACTGCAAAGGTCTTTGTGGTGGAGGCAGGATTTTTCCACTGCCTTTGTTTCCATGGGTCTCATCGATTACAGTGTACGTTGTCTGAGATCACAGAATTGTAAATGCCATTCCCTGGACTCGGTTCAAATGGGGTCATCTGCAGATTCATTCAACAAACACTTATTAAAGGATGACCACATGCAAATCACTTTGCTAAATGCTAGGGCAAGGGAGGAGGAAGAGAGAGGAATACCAAGATGAATAAGGTGCTCACCCTAAATTTAAGAAGCTCATCATTTCCAGGGGAGACACACATGGTACTTACTGTGATACAGTAGAATGCAAATTCTAATAGGATAGAAATCATGTGAATGGGAACACAGAAGACAAAGCAGTTAGTTCTGACTTCCAACAAGTGACTTTTTAAAAAATACGCATTGTCACAAAGATTCAAGGGCTCATCCTGAGTCTATACAACTGGGAAGGGGACTTTTATTGGGTAATTTCCTGACTAGTCCATAGGCATTCATGAAGAAGGCAGCTCATCTATCTCCAGGCCATAATTCCCACTTGCTGCTAGGACAGACACAGCCTGTCTCCGGCTCTGACCCTGCCTCCCATGCACTGTTGAGAGGGTCGGTCCTTCTGCCTCTCAGGGCATAATTTCTCTTCCCTCCAAAACAGCTCGGTGCCATCTGTTATTCAGGTAATTATGTGCATTTAAATAAATGTGCAATTAAATAAATGTGCACAAGAATCACTTTTTACAAGCCCCTTTCCAGGGCCCACTCTAAATTGTTTTATTTCAATTGATACCCTCAATTATTTTGATGCTAGAGGTCTCCAGATCACATTTTGAGAAATATGGCCTGAACCTGCCTCTAGCTTTATAAACGAGGAAACTGAAACCAGAGAGGTAAATTATTGTAGGATCTAGTTAGTATATCATAACAGCAGGCCTTTATATAGCACTTATTATGAGCCAGGTATGGTTCCAGGTGTTTTCCACATGCAGCATGCAGTAGTAATTCACTTAACCTTCACAACAACTTTACAAGGCGGATGTGGTTATCATCTTGTTTTATAGATGAGGAAAACAAGGCACAGAGAGGTGAACTAAGTTGTTCAAGGTCACACAAGAAAATATCAGATTTACCCTTTGAATCCAGACTGCTTTACATCAAGAGTCCACCTTAACCACTACCCCAGAGGGGCAGATGTGGGTCTGAACCCAGGTCATCAACATCCAGACCAGGCACTCTCCATCACACATGCTGCCTTGAAGGCTGTGAGTCTCAAATAAAGACTTGAAGTTCTATTGGCCACTGAGAGCTCCAGTGAGTTTTCTTTCCAGGAATAGCTGGCTTGTTTCAGAGCCTTTCCTATACCACTTCTTTTCCTCTGCAAAATTTTACACTGCTCTTTGCTTACGACACCTTAAAAAACAGAGCAGCTCAACTTCAGAAGTACTTTTAAGCTTAGTTTTAGCTGACACATTCTTTGAGCAGTTAAACTGAGGCATTCTATTAGCAACTTCAGTAGAGGCTGGGGAAGAAAAGAATATATCATATACCCATAGTTGAGTGTGTGCTGGAGATTAGAACCCCTAAAATTATACTTACAACTTTTTGGTTTTTTTTTTTGAGACAGAGTCTCACTTTGCTGCCCAGGCTAGAGTGAGTGCCCTGGCATCAACCTCGCTCACAGCAACCTCAATCTCCTGAGCTCAAGCAATCCTACTGCCTCAGCCTCCCGAGTAGCTGGAGCTACAGGTATACACCACCATGCCCGGCTAATTTTTTGTATATTTATTTTTACCTGGTCAATTAATTTCTTTTTATATTTTTAGTAGAGATGGGGTCTCACTCAGGCTGGTTTTGAACTCCTGACCTTGAGCAATCCGCCTGCCTTGGCCTCCCAGAGTGCTAGGATTACAGGCGTGAGCCACCACGCCCGGCCTACAACTTTGCCTCAATGTTGAACTTTTCATTTTCTCCTACTTGAAGACTGAGAGACGCACCTTCTCATGAGAGAGTTTGGGGGCAATCAGAAGTTCCAGGTCATTAAGAAGAAAATGTGGGAAGTCTTACTGACAGAAATAAACTCAAAAGCAGCAGGGCCTGACTACAGACTCAAGTGTACCCATCTGCACGAGAGAATAACCTTCATGAGACATTTCTCTTTATGACTCTGCTGTTTCAAATCTCTGGCAGGCTGTAACAATAATTAAGCAAAGCTTTTTATTCTGAGTCCCTTCATTTTGGAAAAAAATAAATAAATCTCTCTGGACTCTTTAGCGAGCTCTTCCTTGCTGCTTTGTTACTTGGTGCTGATAGCTAACAGCTCTCATTCCAGCTGGTTCTGTGGCTCTGACTCAACTGCCAGCTTCCTGGATTTCAGAAATCTCATTTCCAGGTCCCTGCTGTTTTCCTGCGTGATGCCGATTGCTGGCTCTGGTTCCCAGGAGGTGCCCAAGCTCAGATTAACTGCCAGCTTCCTGCCGCACAGCCTTGTTATCAGAGCCCATATCCTTGTTCAGCAAACTGCTTCACCACCAACTTAATGTTCTTTCACCACCCAGTTCCCACACGATGTTGTCACAGTAAGACACACAGTGTGCAGTCCCGATGCCAGTGCCACTCAGTAAGGAACCAGAGCTCACTTTTGCTGCGCTGATGCTCTCACCAACTGCTGATCACTAGATTGTCAGGAGCAATAAGCGCAATTTTGAAAATGGTGTTGCCTGAGATTTTATTGCTGGACTGATCATGCTAGGACAAGGAAAGCAATAGTCCTGTGCGATGTTGCCCAGCGTATGAATATTCGTCATTGGTTTTGCTATGTTTAAGGCTTTTGTAGCTGTCCTTTATATCAAATTTAAGAATTTTCCTTCTATTTCTAGTTTGCTCTGAGTTTTTATCATAAATGAATGTTGAATATTTTTCAAATGCTTCTTCTGTATCAATTGAAATGATCATGTTTTTTTCCCCCTTTAGACTGTTAATAGAGTGGATTACACTGATTGATTTTCACACACGGAACCAGTCTTGAAGTCCCAGGATAAACTCCCCTTGGTCATGGTGTAGTGTTCTTTTTGTTATATGGCTGGATTTGATATGCTAATATTTTGTTGGGGATTTTGTCACTATAGCCAAAAGACATTGGTCTGTAGTTTTCTTTTCTTGTACTGCCTTCGCCTAGTTTTGGTTTCAGGGTAATACTGGCCTCATAAAATGAGTTGAGAAGTATTTCTTTCTCTTCTGTTTTCTGAAAGAAATTGTATAGGATGGATTTCTTCTTTAAATATTTGATGCATTTAGTGAAACCATGTGGTTTGTGAAGGTTTTGACTATGGATTCAATTTCTTTTGATAGTTTATAAGACTATTCAGGTTATCTATTTCATCTTGGGTTAGGTTTGGTAGCTTCTTGATTCCTGAGAAACTGGTCCATTTCATCTAAATTAACAAATTTATGTGAATACGAAACCAATTCTTCAGTCCTGCACCCACAGGAAATAAATCCTGTCAACAACCTGAGGAAGCCTGGAATCAGATTTTCCCCCTGTTGAGCTTCTGATGAGATCACAGTATTAGACAATACCCTGATTGCAACTTGGTGAGACCCTAAAGTGGAGAACCCAGCTAACCATGCCCAGACTCCTGATCTACAGGGACTGTTAGATAATAAATGTGCATTGTTTTAAGCCACTGTTTGTAGTAATTTGTTAAACAGCATAGAAAATACAGTACAATCTTTTCCCGTCCCCTACCTGTAAAACTATATTTGAAATGAATTTCTTTTTTATTTTTGAAATGAATTTCTTATAGACAGCAAATAGTTGGTGTGTTTAGACCATTTACATTTAATATAATTATTGATAAGTTTGGATTTAAGTCTATGGATCATTTTATTATTTATTTTCTGTGTGTTCTAAATTTTGTTTCTTGGTTGGATCTTTTTTTATTTTAATCCATTTGACCATCTCTGCCTTTAATTAATACTTCCTCCAGTATTAGCTAGAGTCAGTTTCCTCTTCCCTGCCTTCTTTTGTATTACTTAAACATTTTTTAGTATTCCACTTGAATTTATTCATTTTGTTTTCTTACTATATCTTTTCGTATAGTTTTTTTCCCCAGAGGTTTCTGTAGTAATTACAACTTAACCAATATTACACTTGAAGTGGTGAAACACAAGAATACTATGAAATGTTAAGTATGAATTAATATTATAAAATGGAAAAAGATATAATGGAATGGAATAAAACAAAAAGGAGCCTGTGGCCCATTATTCTAATTCAATCCAAAATGCCACTAAATAAATTTTCTCTTACTCTACCAGATTGACAAATATTAAATTCTTTCCTAGAATTAGGAAAGAATTTATCCCAAGTAATTAGATGGGTTTTATATTATTTTGGCCAGATTCGATATAATTCAGAAATTGGGTTTTCCAGTTCTCTCTAGACCCTCATACCTTACTTATAGGTAGTGCCCATGGTACTGTTTCAGAAAGTGATCCTAGGTCACTGCTGGGAATCCCAGCCATGGCACCTTTCATCATTGCTTAATCCTCACTCTGTCTAGTAGACTGTATACATCCACCACTGGAAGTCACTCCAAGAGAAAAAGTCAGGTTAAGATAGTAGTTCAGACCCACAGTCTGGTAGGTATGTCGGGGCAGGCCTGAACCAGCCCTGCAGCTACATATGGCCCCAAAGGAGGTACTGGCCCGTTCCCCATAATTTTGAGTTCCACCAGTATATCTCTCTATTCATCCTCTCTCCTTCACCTCCTGAGTGAGGCAGGGTGGCAGCTCCAGCCTTCTCTTCCCTCCCTGTGTTAATTATGTCCAGCATTGTGACAAGGATTTCTCCCTCAGCCACTGGGCCCTTAACACTGCCCTCAGTGGTGAAGATGCCAGGATATCTTGAGATTTCAATGTGGAACACCCCCACACAGTCCCCAAAACAGCAGAGGGTGGTGAGAGGTGACCGAGCAGCAGAGAGGTGCGATGTGTGTGGCCAGAGGGAGAACTGTGTGGAGTCCTCCTCCTCAGCCAGACACAGACAGCACCTGGAGGGTACCATGTGGAATTATGTCACAGTCCTGTGATGAAAGTGACCTTAATAAAGTCCATTTAGATATACTTTAAAGGCAGAGAGGGTGGGGAGAGACATGGGCATGCTCTTTCACTATTTTGAAATGAATGCAGAGTCCAACAACTCTGCCCTATATGCTTAGGAGGTTGTGCTCCAGTTGCTCTTATATTGTTTCTTCCTTGTTCCTTCCCACTGACTCTCAGGTAAGTGACAAGATGAATGAGTTAATTACCTAAGTAAAATGGGCAATTCAAATGTTTAATTCTCTTCCCCTAGGTTCTCTAAAAGTCAAAGAGGGCATGTGCACAGTTGTAACACACCAGTTACAGAATCCGAGGGACACAAACAATTACTTTGTACTGAAAAGATTAAGCCGCAGATGCCAAGATGGAGAAGCATGACCCTTGGAACACAGCCATGCCCATTTATTCACATATTCTCTATGGCTGCTTTTTCACTACAAGGGGAGCACTGAGTAGTTGCAAGAAAGACCATATGGCCCTCAAAGCCTAAAATACTTAACTACCTAGCCCTTGAAGAAGTTTGGCAATATACTGATATATACAGTAGAGGGACCTGGTTGATGATGGAGCTAAAAATGGAAGGGACCAGCCACCCACCAACCAGGTTAAATGACATGAACTTCTAGTGTATCTCAGCCATTATGTGCTTTGGAATGTATTTGTTTCAGCAGTGTGGCCTGCCCTACTATGGTAGATGGATAGCAAACATGGCCCCAAATCCTACCCCTTCCTGGACCTCTTTTCCATGTAATTTTGCAGTGCCTTCCCATTGTGGATGAGCTTTTCCACCCCAACCCTTGACTCTGTGTTCAGCCACATGACCTACTGGGCTCAATGCCATATTAGCAAATATAACACAAGACTTGAAAAAGCACTTGCACATTTTTGCTTTCCCTCTTTTGCTCCTCTGACTTTGCCATGAGAACAAGCTCAGACCAAGCTGCTGGAGGATGAGACACGTGGAACAGAGCCGAGTTAGCACAGTTGTCCCAGCCAAGGACCCCAGATGTATGAGAGAGCCCAACCAAGATCAGCACAGCCACCTCCCAACCCATAAATTCATAAGCAAAAATAAGTTTATTGCTATAGGCCACTGAGATTTTCTGGTAGTTACATAAAGCATCATTATAGTAATAAATAACTGTACATCTACCAATACGTACATACGTATGTTGCTTGTTCTTATTCATAAGCTGAGCTCCTTATCTTGTATAAAACCTTTCTAAAACCTTATGAGGTAGTTATCATGTTTCCATTTTACATAGAAGGAAAAAGGTTAGAAAAGGTGAAATGACCACGTTGTCCCCGCTGAAAAATGCCAGAGCTGGGGCTTTAGCTCTGACCTCCACAAATCCAAAGGGTTTTGTCACAACATTAAAGCAGCCTGTCTAATGTCTTACTCAAGTATCAGAAATTCAAACGTACACAGGAGCCAGGCAAGTTGCATGAACAGCAAAAGAGACAACTCATAGGGTCAGAGAGCTGCCAAGGAAGGGCACAGGCGCAGATCCTGGGAACAGGAAAGGTCGGGGCTGCCACATTTCAGCGCAGGCCAGCTGTTACCACATAGAAATGGAGCCCAGGTTGCCACATTGCTTGGTTTTTCAAGAGAAGTCAGAAATCCAAAATGTTATGTGAATTGTTCTATTATTAAATGTTAGCTCTGTTTTCAAAACCATGGTGTAGGCCAAATAAAATATCTGCACAGTATTTGGCCCAGGAGCTGCCAGCAGGTGGCCTCTGCCTTATATGTGCACAACACTTTACAATTTAAGAAGGAGTTTTATATCCATTATTTCATTTCTGCATGATAAAAAACCCTACAAAGGCAGGAAATATAGAGGTTATTGTTAACAGTTTTAGGCATGTGGAAACTGAGGCTCAGAGTAAGTAACTTGTCCAAGTTCACATAGCCAATTACTAAGAGTCAAGACTAGCATTCACAGTTTTGTCAGGTTTCTGTAGTATCTCATTTCTTTTTCACATGATGGTTGAAAGCTTTCCTGTGTCTGAGCAAGAGCAGTGGGGGCAGGTGGGGGAGGCTCCATTATTTCAGGAAGTGCTGGTCTAGTCAAATCATCAAAGCTCTGTGCTGTAGGCAAATCTTTATTTAAATTAGGAAACTTATTATAGTCATTCCCCCAAATAGTTTACTTTCTCTGATTATTTTCTTCTTTTTCTCTGTCAGTGAACCATATCTACGTATTTAATTTATAAAAATCTGCCTGCCCATCATATAGCCTTAGGCTATAAAAACAAAGAAAACTAGTAATTAAAGTATTAATAGAGTTTTAAAGGCTAGCAGAATAACGATAAAAACATAGGCATTAAATCTATAAATTAAGCATAAAATTACATTAATGAATAATTTCCTCCTAGTGTCCAATCAAAGTGGCTCAGCAGACTGAAAAGACAATATAACATGCAGCAAACCATCTAATAAATAAATGGCCCTCATCAAAACAAGCATGTAATTTCTGCACGGGAAGCAGTACTACTTTTACTTAGTTAACTTACTCTTTCTTTAACCAGTTTAGCGAATTTATACTTGAATGAAGGGAAACAGAGGGGGTGTAGGAGGCAGGGAAGATGAGCAGATGTCTTTTGTCAGTTGGCAGCCGGCCCGCAGTGCCCACAAAGGCTTTCAAACATCAGGGCATTCCTGGAGCCATTTGTCTTTATTCTGGGGCTCTGGTTTTTCAAATGGGCCTGAGAGGCTGAAGTGAAGGATGCAGTAAGCACACAGGGATGGTAACAGGGACGTGCAGGGTCACCCATCCATACCAGGCCTTTTAGGAGAAAGGCTATTATTCACAATGATATTTCCATGAATGCTAGTGAGATCTTAGACTCAATAGCTTATAGACTTACAGCAATCTATAAATTGCCCACATAAAACACATTTTAGTTAATGTGGAGCATAAAATGTGCTTGAGAAATTTCCTTGTTGAGATTTCATTTTTCATATTATTTTGACATTTAAAAGATATATTTAAATTATATATTAATATATATATTATAGCCAAGCACCGTGGCTCATGCCTATAATCCTAGCACTATGGGAGGCTGAAGTGAGAGGATTGCTTGAGTTCAGGAGTTTGAGACTAGCCCCAGCAAAAGTGAGACTCCATCTCTACTAAAAAATAGAAAAAAAATTAACCAGGCAACTCAAAATAGAAAAAATTAGCTGGGTGTTGTGGCACGCACCTATAGTCTCAGCTACTCAGGAGGCTGAGGCAGGAGGATTGCTTGAGCACAGGGTTTGAGGTTGCTGTGAGCCATGGCACTCTAGCCTGGGCAACAGAGTGAGACTCTGTCTCAAAGAAAAAAAAATTTAAAAAAAAAATACATTTTGGGGGCTTCTCAAAAAAAAAAAAATCCAGGGTCTTTTATTGGATCAAAATAAAGATTACTTTCTCACAAGATTGTTTTCATTCCGCTAAGTAAATAAAGTGACTATTCTAAAGGCAGAAATTGCACCTTAAGCCCTTAAATAATCATCACTAACACAAATTCTGTGAGGTCTTACTGATTGCCTCTCCTTTTTCCCCCCACTAAGAAACTCAGTCAGCAGAAAATATTCTAAGAACACCAAAGTGATATAATAGGGTGCCAAGGAGACATGCCAGTTACACAAGTGATTTGGGGGGAAAGAATATGGGTGTGGTGGATTCTCCACCACTAAAGTCCCAGAGTGCTTTGCTTTAGAGATGGAATTTCTAGAAAGATTCCTTTAGGAGAGCTTTAAAGCCACCCATCAAGGCAATAGCTAGATGAAAGTCCTGCCTGAAGCAGCTTAGCTTTTTACTAACTCATAAAACTTTTGTAGTCTTCTGACGAGTTATTTGCAGGTGGATGCTTCCAGGGAGGTGGGAAGCTGCCTACCAGGGCACGTTGCTGAGCCAGGCAGATGCCTGGCGTCCAGGCCCATCTGCGCTGGCTGGCTGAACACCGGATTATGCAGAATGGGGAGACAGTAAGGTCACTCTCCTCTTTCTACAAGCAGGTTCAGGCATCAGAGAAATACATTAATATTTCTCCTTGAAGGAAACAGGCTTGCTACACACAGAGAAAATGGAGCTTCCTCCACATTCGACAATTGCATCCATAAATATTTTTAGCAAGTGACCAAATACCACAGATATTAGGATTTAGGGTTCCCACAGAAGCCTCTCTTGGTTAAAAAAATATCTGCCAGATTAATTTTTCTATAGAGACAGCTACTTCTAGACCCTTATCTATAATATTGTCTCTCACAAAAGATTACCAGGGTTTAAAATGAGTTTTGTTAGATCCTACTTGTTATATCCAATCAGAGCCTTTTTAGTTCTAATCAACTGTCCTTTGCACTTAATGTCAAATAGACTGAATCTTGCATAGCAATCATTTGAAAATCAAACAATTGCCTCCTCCAAAATTCACTGTAGCTCCTTCTCTAATTATTCATTCCATAAACATGCATCAAAGCTCACTCGGTGAAAGCCGCCCTCCTAGGCCCGGGGAGGTCACAGAGCACAAGACACTGTCCCTGCCCCCCAGCCAATATTACAGTTGAGCGGGGAGACTACAGTGCAAACTGCTTTTTCCCATTCCACTTCTACCTTCGTCTTATGTGAGACTCAGCATCCTTTTTCTCATTTTTGTTAAAAATTTATTAGTATGAAAAATATATTCACTGAAGAAAATTGAAAAATATTGACATATATGAAGGAGAAAAGTAAAGTCATGCATAATCCTCTCAGAGATAATTGTTGTTAAAGCGTTGGGGGGTTGGGGGGAGGACATAGCTTTCCAGAACTTTTTCAATGTATACACAATTATACATACTATTTTGTAAAGTTTATTGGTGGAGAGAGCAGGTACAAGAAAGAACAAAGAAGAGAGAAACAGAGCAGAAAGAATAGTGCCTGAAGCAGAGAAAGAGGTAGAGAGAGCAGAGAGGCAAGTGGGAGGGCGGGGAAGGAGAGAGAGAAAAAAAATGCTGGCAGAGTGTCCTTAAATCAATTTAGGTCTCCTTCCTCGCTGGGATGATCAGCCGGTCTCAGGGTTGTGGCCCAGCCAATTAATAAGCCGAAAGCCTTTATTCCACTTCCCTTTCCAAGCACACTTGCATCTATAAACTAATCCAACCTTGCAGTAACCTCCTGCCCACAGGCCCAAGGCCACTGACAATTATATTGGGCCAATTCATAGTAAAATGCACTACTGTTTTCTGACTACTGGTTTTAAAAACATTCTTTTTAAAATTTTTAAAGCTTTATGGGTTTAGCAGCCTATAGAGGATTAGAAAAATATGACCATCTTCTATCATAAATTTTCAATGCCACATTTTATTTATTTTGCTTTTCCCTATGCTTATACCTTGATACCTGATTAACTTGTCACATCACCTCCCGTTTTTATATCAAAAGAGTTTATTTGGCAAAAGGGCAAAGAAAATGTCTATTTACAACCTGGCAAAAGATTCTGGCTAAAGCCAAGGTCATCACTGTAGAAAAGCAGATTGAAGGTATTCAAACATACCGGAGCAAGCGTTTTTTTGATTAAAAAATACAACCAAGCTATGTGTCAGCACCAAGATATCCAAAATGCCTGGTCTTGTCCAAGCGAAATTGTCAGACAACAATTTGTTTCTCACATTTTATATGGGGGTTTTGATGTTAAGTAAACAATGCCTATGTTTTCATTCTGGTTAGAAATGGGCGCTGTCCATCAAGGAATCCCCTGCCTCTGCTAACAGCCACCTAGAAAGCATTCTTTATGTTCCCAACTGAGAGCTTGACGACACCAAGTATTTGCTCCAAAGCAGACAGTAACCGCCAGTGAATAGCCAGCCAAACTCTCAAAAGTGGACTCACAGGGTCTGCGGTCATCTGGGGTAGTGGGAAAAGGGACAACAAAAGCAATAGGTTCCTCTGCCCGGGAAGGGGCGTCTGCCCGGAACAGCCCCTCCTGGCTAGCAGCACTGTCCCAGCCGGCAGCGCCCCGCCCTTCACAAACTCATAGCTGCTGAAGGAAACGTGCTGTCTCAGCCCCGTTTCTCTCTAGTCACAAGGGGTGAGATTCTTCCGACCACCAGCTTTGCTGTTCGGCTTTACCAAGAGGGACACGCGGAGCTCTTGACACGTCTGTGATCATATGCCACGCCCTGCCGTTATGCAAAAATCATAACTCTCCTAAAAAGGCAAACATTATTCATCAGTGGACTGTGTAAGCCTTAAAACATGACCCTGGCAGGGCAAGGAATTTTCTTTAAATGTGTCCTAATTACCTCTTCTCCGTCTGAAGACAGACTGCCAATGACAGCACTCCCCGGCTGGCTTCTCGGCCAACGCACTGGCATAAATTAATTTTAGAGCAGGGATTGTAATGAGGGTAAGGAAGGCTACACGCATCGGTGTTCTCGGCCCACTATCCTAAACCCTGTGATCTTATCATCCCCTGCTAACACCACTGGCCTTCCGTCAGCTGTCCCTCTGCCCTGGCACTGGGGAAGGGGAGAGGCGAGCCCGGCCTACCAGGGGCAGAGAAGGGAGTAAGACACCAGTGCCTGGAGCTCTGAAGGCATCACGGGACTGATTGCATGCTAAAATTGTTGGACTGTAGGGGAAAAAACAGGTAGATTATTTCATCGAAGCCCTGAGAAAGAGCGAGAAGAATGCCCAAGGGTCCAAGTGTTCAGTAGCCTGACTGCTGCCAAAGTGACCGGCTAAACAGGATGTATCTGTGGCTCCCTTTGGACAGGGCTACTCTGGGCTACTCTGGGACCGGAAGAGCTCACACCTTCCCCTCAGGGGAAGGGAACCCCCCAGAACTGATGGGTCCCCACAGAGAAAGCAGGGGAGACCCAACAAGAGGGCACAACATACACTCTTTCACCAAAGGGCCAGGTTTGGAGGCAAAAAGCGAATGTTTGCTGCTCACACATCATTGCACTAAAATCTACAGCTGTTACTTAACATTATTTTTCTAACAAGAATATGTTACAGGCCGGGCGCGGTGGCTCACGCCTGTAATCCTAGCTCTCTGGGAGGCCGAGGCGGGCGGATTGCTCAAGGTCAGGAGTTCAAAACCAGCCTGAGCAAGAGCGAGACCCCGTCTCTACTATAAATAGAAAGAAATTAATTGGCCAACTAATATATATAGAAAAAATTAGCCGGGCATGGTGGCGCATGCCTGTAGTCCCAGCTACTTGGGAGGCTGAGGCAGGAGGATTGCTTGAGCCCAGGAGTTTGAGGTTGCTGTGAGATAGGCTGACGCCACGGCACTCACTCTAGCCTAGGCAACAAAGCGAGACACTGTCTCAAAAAAAAAAAAAAAAAAAAAAAGAATATGTTACACAAAAAAATATGGGGGGGGGGCTGGTACATAGCAAGTAGTTTTCAATAGTATTAAGTCCAATTTACTGAAACCTCACTAATTTTAACTCTTCTTGTGCTGCCACATGACTAGCAAGTGTAGCTATGTTATGTTTAAAAAAGGGAAATTCTCTAGGATGACAGCAAATAATACATGCCAGAAAGACCCCGCCTAACTTCTGCACATCAGACGAGCCTGCTGTCTAGTTCTGCAAAGTGGAAAGAGTGGCTTTGGGAATTCTTCCTCTTACCTTGTTTTGTTGTCTTCAGCAGCTTCGCTGCTCACATCCGATGCTGCTGCAACGACAAGCAAAAAGGCAGAATCGTGACAGCCACCTGACACCTGAGGCCCCACTGCCAGCCTGCCTGGGCCTCCGGATATGCCAGAGTCCAGGCATTATTTTTCACTCACTCAGCTCCTGGCCAGGGGAGGAAGGGCCTTACCTGCCATTGTTCAACCCGACCGAAGATGAGACTAAACGTGGGGAAGTCCTGCTCCCAAGAAAAGGACTAGAAGAAATGAATAATTAATAATTCACCAGAACTTGAGGCGGATGGCAAGTGTGAGGTCAGGGTGAATAAAAGAAACACTAAATAGAAAAGGCCAAGTTTTATCCCCAAGAAAGCTGAGAAGGCAGAGCTTCATGTTCATATGCTAGGAACTGAGACGCTATTTCCAAATATTAGTTTTGGATTGAGAAAAACTAGGTCCCCCAAAATTCCAAAGGGATACTTTCTGTTAGGGAAAATGCCCTCTTTGGAGACTGGTCACCCTGTTTTCTGCATCTAGTTTGACATGCAAGTCAGTTCTGGGGAGTCCATCCACCCTTAGGAAACTTCGTTTTTATTTGCAAAACAGTTTACGGTGGTAAACATAATTCAATTAACACCATTCACTATTCTCTTATCCATGTCTCCTTTCCTCAACACAAGATCTGTGCTAAGACACTGGGACTAAAAAGAAATACAGACATGCCAGAATGTCTCCAGGCCGCCTTGCAGCCCTGTGGCACTGAACGCCTGTCTATGTCGGAGGCCTCTACACTGCTGTCTCCAGCCCAGGCTTCTCTCGTGAACTCAAAATTTCGCACATCCAACGGCCTACTCGGCGTCTCTCTTGCACATCGCGTGTCATCCTGATAGGCATAGAAATGTAACCTGTCCAAACCCCGCGCCCAAACCTGCTCTTCCCACAGCCTCGTCCATCTCAATCAATGGCAACTCCGTGCTTCCTGTTGCTCAGGTTTTTCTTGGAATTATCTGTGCTTTCTGTGTTACTAAAAGTCCGTTCGGGAACTAGAAACCCCTGTTAGTTAGTTTCTCTCCAACAGAGAGAGAGTTTAATATAAATGACTGTTAACCAGGTATTAGAGATCCAACAGGCAGAAGGGGCCCCCTGGGACAGCACTGAGACTGTAACTGCAGGAAGCAGCCTCCGCCCCGAGGGCTGGGGGAGCAGGGAGAAGGGTTGGGGCCATCAGAACCTGCAGTCTTGAGGAGGGGCCCAGGGAGCTAGGCCAGACAGAAGCTAGGCCTCTGAGCAGAAGGCCCTGACAAGCGGGTGCTGGGACCTCTGCGGGGGCCCAGAGAGGCTGGCTCTGGGAGTGTGGGGAGGAGCTGGAGACTGGAACCAGCTACGGTGGTGGTGTCGCTGACTGACAGGAGCAGGAAATCCACCCATGGCACATGTCCCTTTTCCCTCGCCAGCCTTGTATCTTCCTCCAGCACGTCCTTTCAGCAGAGCTGAACACAGAGCTAGCTGGCAAAGCTCAGGGTGCTTTGCAGACAGACATTGGCTGGGAAACATGAACTTAAGAACCGGCACAACCCACCTCTTATGCACCCTTCTGCAGTACTTCTTTTTCTCAAGCCCCACCTCCAACATGCCAATAAGTCCTCTCAGTCCTTCCTTTAAAATATTTCCAGGATTTTACTGCTTCTCCCCTCTCCACTGCACCATCCTGGTCTGAGCTCTAGGTCTCCCCTGGATTACCCAATAGGCATAGAGGGTTCCTTTGCTTCACATAGAAGCCAACACGATTGTTAACGAGGGCTGCCATAACAAATCACCACAAACTTGGTGGATTAAAACAACAGAAATTCATTCTCTTCTGGAGGCCAGAGTGTGAAATCAAGGTGTTGGCAGGGTCGGTTCCTTCGGGAGGCTCTTGAGAGAAAAATCGCAAAGTGTTCCATGCCTCTCGCCTGGCTTCTAGTAGTTGCCGGCAATCCTTGGAATCTCTTGGTTTTATAGACACATCATTCCAACCTCGCCCTCCATCTTCACATTGCTGCCTTCTCTGTGTTGCTGGGTGTTTCTGTGTCCGTTCCTTTTCTTATAAAAAACACAAGTCTTTGGATTTAAGGTATATCCTAAACCCAGTATGATCTCATCTTAAGATCTTTAACTTAATTATATCTGCCAAGACTCTATTTCCAAATAAGGTCACATTCACAGATACCAGGAGTTAAGACTTGGACATATCTTTTAGGGGCCACTCTTCAACCTGCTACAGTGATCATGTTAAAACACAAATCAGAACATGCCACCACTCTGCTCAAAAGCTTCCCATCTCACCCCGAGTAAAATCTATGCTCCTTCACAATCCGGCCACTTAGCCTCTCTGATTACCTCCTGCCGCTCTCGTGTTTCTCGTGCCACTGAGGCTGCTCTTCCTCAGCACTCCGCGCACACCCCAGCCTCAGGCCTGTGCACGCGCCATAGTCTATATAAAACATTCTCCTCCAGACGATCCCAGGGCTCGACTCCCTTAGATTCTTCAGCTCTCTTCTCCTACTCAGTGAGGCTTCCTCAAACCACACTGTATAAAACCAAACTACCATCCTCATTCTACTTTATTTTTCACCATTGCATCCAACAATATAACATACTATATATTTTGATTTTTATTGGTGTATTTTCTGTCTCCTGCCATTAAAATGTAAGCTCCCTAAGAGTCAATTCTTCATACAGAGGACAAGGATTTTTTGCATATTTCATTCACTGCTATATCTGAAGCACTTAGAAGAGTGCCTGGTGCCTGTAAGCCCTCAGAAATTAGACTTTAAAAATGCAGCATATACAACTGGAATAGCACAAAATAGAATTTACTAACATTTCTGCGTTGGCAGGGCACAATACTAGAGAGCATTAAAAATAGCAAGTGCATCTGTAGATGAAAACATATGATTTTGCATCCCAGCAAATCATATTTCAGTATATCTGACTCATGTTATCCTGATGACATCTGATGATAAGAAAGCAAAATGCGGGTGTCCCCTTCCTCCCTCATCACTCCATGTGCGTCTCTCCTGAAGCTGCACACTCGGTAGGACAACCTTCCCCTGTAGAGGAGGACCAGTCTTTGGTCAAGGGTATACAAATAGCTGTGCTCCCCTGCTAGAACCTCCAAACAAGCTCTCAAAAATTATAAGATATTTTTATTATCATTGTTAAATATATTTGCCTTTTGCATCACTGGACTCATCCCTTGTCTTGCCCTAGTATACAAATGTTAGGGCAGATCTAGAGTCACTCTCTGGTCCTACTGTCTCCATTTTCCTTGGCTCATCATCACCCATACCCCAAGGTACAACACTAGGAATCCTTCTGTCAAGCATACACTCACTCACACACACACACCACATACCATACAAACATGCCACACACACATCAAACACACATCACAGACTATCCTACAAGCTACCTTGCTCTCCCCTCCACGCCCCCCCCCCCCCGGGGCAGTCATTTCCCCTTACCTTAACACTCTCTACCTGTCTTATTAAGAGTATAGACTTCACTGATGATTACCAATCCTTGTAGATTTAAAGGCCAAGGCCAATCCTGGGTCACATGTCCACATTATGTCAGGGCTAGGAGAGATGCTTGGGCCCCTCTGGCTTCTCATGAGAGGACAGCCCGGCTTTCCACCAAGATTCCCTCCAAGTAACAAAACAGACTTGACTCATAGTAGCCAAAGACCAGTGGTCTGGGTAGCCTGGCCAGCCAACTCCAGGGGATCTAGGGCATAACCAACCAAACCAAAAATATCATTGTTCTGAATAATGGAATTTAGATAAATACATTGAATCATATTTCTAAATTCTTTTTATAAATTCAGGGTGGGGGGCACCAAATCCGTTTGGTCATTTGTTTGCAAGCCCACATGGATTTCAGGTGAAAAATTGGTTCTTGTGGTTCTGATTCATTGCTGTATGAATCATACTAATGCTATTTGCAAAGGTCTGTGTGGAGCCCCAAATTATGCCTTTCAAGATCGTAAGTATAATTTGTACCAAGAGTAGACTGATTTAAACCCCAAACACACCTGTGTTCAAGCTCAATGTCAAAGCAAAATATCACCTTTTTAGCAGCCCCACACCTCACAGATGTGTGGTCAATTTGAATGAGCGGGTCAGCTTCTGTTTATTTTTCTTTTCCTAGATTAAAAGAAAAGAAAGCTCTTTTCTTTCAGCACATTCTAGATTCTGTATTTATAAATATCGTTAGAGGCTATACATTTTCTTAAAGACAGGAAAAGTAAAGATTTTCTCTGTTCATCCAATCCAGACAATTTCCCTTTTATTATTGGGCATTTTCTCCCCTCTCCATTTCCAGCTTAGTGTCCTGGGTTTCTACGCACATAGGAGCTACTTAAGAAATATTCATTGGTTGGATGAATGAAAGAATGGATGGATGGATGGATGGATGGATGGATGGATGGATGGATGGATGGATGGATGGACGGACGGATGAATGGACGGATGGACGGACAAAAAGTGTCTACGCATCGTTGCCCTCCAGAGCATCTGCCCAGGCTTGTCTGAACCTTGTGCTGAGTCATTCTAAATGAATAAGTCTCTAAGTACTTGGAAATTTAATCATTTAAATGTAAATCTTAAAAACTGTAGTGATTTGAGACAAAAATCTTTCTAAAGAAATACATTCCAACTTTCTTAAAGTGAACATAATTTTACCTTTTCTTAGAAACTCAGGGTCATCAATAAAAATGTTAATAAATGCCCCAGTATAGAATAGATTTAAGACCCCAAGGGTTATTAAATCCACACTAAATGGGCCTAGACAGTTGCTTTTAAGTTCTTAGGACTATTACAGTAGTTTTCTGTCTCCCCTCTTGTTGGCATCTGTCATTTCCTATTGTTATCAGTTTACCTATCTGTAGTAGCTTCTCCCACATTTAATTATTTGCTTTTAATATCTGACGGGTTAGACAATTTGTTAGAGCTGTATATAAAGTTAGTGTAAATGGACCCCAAATGGAATCCTGAGAGATTTTACATGTGAATAAACTACTCTCATGCTTTTTTAAAAATTGACTGGGTTTAAATAAATAAAACAAGTGAAACATCTTGTGACATCAATTCTGTCTCCTTAGGTGCTTTATTGGTTTATTTTGTCTTTTTTGCTTTGTGAGTCAGAGTCCTGCACTGATAAGGATGGCAGGCTACAGATTTCAAGTGTGCTTCGCTCTGTCTATATCGTCATGGGCATCAGCTTGGGGAAATATAACCAGTCACTTGGGTTAGTGACTGATTCAAAAATCTCAGGGAAAGACTTGCCAATGATTGCAGCAGGAGGTAGAAAGGCGGGGGGAGGGTGTGGTAGGGGGCAGGTGCAGAAGAAGGTGTCCTCACAATGATTCCTCATTCCTTACAAAGAATTACTAAAAGCATGAGGTCTTCCCCAGCCCTGAGGGAACTCTGTTCTCTAGGTTTGATGTTGAGTGGGCCCATTGCCCACGAGGGTATCTCAGGCTGTCTGACACCACACTTCCATCCTGCAGAGATGGCTCCCAAGCAGGGCTTCTTCCTCTGCTGCCTCTCCCTGCAGTGGACCATCCAGCCCCTGAAATTTTCTGTGCCAGGAGAAAAACCCTGCCCAACATTTCGGTATCATCCTGGGGAGCATTTTCAATGGGTGAGTGAAATTCCAACCATTTAATTCCTTAAACAGCAGAAATCTCAACTGTTTGCAGGAGTCTGTGCATTGGCTCAGAAAGAGCCCTGCTGCTTCCACTCCCTCAAAGTCCCCCCAGCATAAGACTGCTGAGACACTGGGCCATCCCTGGCACCAGGGCATTGCCCAGGCAAATGTCCCTCCCCAGGCTGTGGAGGGGCCTCTGGAGAGGCAGGTGCTCTTATCCTGGAGCACTCATGTCCTTACCCTCTGCTCCCCAGACAGGCTGGTCTGTGAGCTTCTTTCCAGCCTTTTCCTTCTGGGCAGCTCAGGTTGACATGACCTATTGCTACAAACTCAAGAGAGAGGGCATAGAAAAATGTTGAACCCCTTTAGGGTTTGTGTTGCATCCTGATTATAAAGCTCAATGTCAAAGCAAAATATCACCTTTTTAGCAGCCCCACACCTCACAGATGTGTGGTCAATTTGAATGAGCGGGTCAGCTTCTGTTTCTTTATTTTTCTTTTCCTAGATTAAAAGAAAAGAAAGCTCTTTTCTTTCAGCACATTCTAGATTCTGTATTTATAAATATCGTTAGAGGCTATACATTTTCTTAATGACAGGAAAAGTAAAGATTTTCTCTGTTCATCCAATCCAGACAATTTCCCTTTTATTATTGGGCATTTTCTCCCCTCTCCATTTCCAGCTTAGTGTCCTGGGTTTCTAGGCACATAGGAGATACTTAAGAAATATTCATTGGTTGGATGAATGAAAGAATGGATGGATGGGTGGATGGATGGATGGATGGATGGACAGACGGATGGACGGACAAAAAGTGTCTACGCATCTTTGCCCTCCAGAGCATCTTCCCGGGTTGGCAGAGAACCCTCATAGTGCTTCTTGGCAGCTCTTCTTCAGGAACCTATCAAAGAGGCATCTCTTAAGCATATTTGGGGCTCACATAATAGAATTTAATAATGAATACTCTTTTATTTGCTTCTTTCCTTTGTTTTGCAAAAGAATTGGATGAAAACCTGGCTACCTGGGTCCTGGGTGGAATTTCTCAGTGAATGGTTGGACGGTTTTGTGTTTCCACACTGATCAGTTCTGTCAGGCTCCTTGGCATCCACTTGGACCTGGAATGACTGTGCACAGTTTGGGGTCTGGACAGGAGTTCAAATGGCTCCTCTGGGGCTCTGAAGCAATTAAAGTTGTGGCCGTTGGATTTTGTAGTCTTTTACAAAAGACTTGGCAGCTATTGGCTCCACTCTAGAGGGCATCCTTCCTCAGATGTCCTGGGATGCTGCTGCCCACTGAGAACCCTGCAAAGACAGTGCCCAGGCTGCTGACCCCAGCGAGTGTGGGAAGCCAGGGTCTCAGTGTCCTAGAACAAAGCCAAGCTTCAGTAGTGTGACTCAGTGACTGTAACTTCCCTAATGTCCCAGCCCTCTGGTCTGTTTCTCCTTTTACTGTAGCAGAGCTGAGCTTGTGGAGACAGTTTCCCATCTCCATGGGACCCCCACCAATTAACATTTCTTCTTCCCTCTTTTTCTCTGCTCCAGTTCCATCTACATCTTCCTAATCACAACATTAGCAACCTCAGATCTGATCATGCTTCTACACAGTGTACTCAAAAGAGGGCTTCAGGCCAAGAGAAGATGGCTTTATGGTCATGAGAAACAGAAGGAGCTGTCCTAGGATAAAAAGAGGCCACATCCGTAATGCATAATGCTTGGCACAGGAAAGGTGCTCTTACAATAGTTGCTGTTAAGATATTTGCATAGTCCTCAAGTGACTCCCTATTGGCTGTTTATTAGTTGCAAGGGAGAAAAAACACAAAAGGAGTAACCAAATAATGGAGAAATGACACAACACTTTGATCAGGTGATCAAAATAAACCTCATTTCTGCAGGACAGATAGCATAATGTGGCTCCTGATATGATACCTTGAATAGAACACACATCACCTGGACAGTATCTGGACTGAGATTGCATACCTCAGTCTAACCACGAGGAAACATCAGATAAACACACAATGAGGAATATGCTTTCAAACAAAAAATAATGTGTAGTGCTTACTTTGACAGCACTAAAATTGGTGTGATAAGGCCAGGTGCGGTAGCTCACGCCTGTAATCCTAGTGCTCTGGGAGGCTGAGGCGGGAAGATTGAGCTCAGGAGTTTGAGACCAGCCTGAGCAAGAGGGAGACTCCATCTCTAACAAAAATAGAAAAAATTAGCTGGGCTTGGTGGAGCAGCTACCAGCTACTAGGGAGGCTGAGGCAGAAGGATGGCTTGAGCCCAGGAGTTTGAGATTGCTGTGAGCTAGGCTGATGCCATGGCACTCTAGCCTGAGCAACAAAGTGAGACTCTGTTTCAAAAAAAATAAAAAATAAAAATAAATAAATAAAATTGGTGTGATAAGAAAAGATTAACATTGTTCCTGCACAAAGATGACACACAAATTCGTGAAAAACAAAGTGTTCATGGGGTGGTCTGGTGGAGGGGTCAACACCATAAAGTCCAGATTAAAGGAGACAAAAGAGACATGACAACAAAATGCAATACCCGGCCCTGCACCGAATCCTGTACTGACAGTGGAAAAATGTTATAAAGATAATTAATAAGTTAATTAACAGAAGTGATATATGGAGGGTAGATTAGATAAAGTACTTTGTCAAGTATTATGGTTATGTATTAGAATATCCCTCTTCTTAGGAAATACACACTGAAAAATGTAGGAGTAAGGGGCCAGGAAGCATGTAACTCACCCTCGAATGGTTCTGAAAAAAATTACATTATATATGTCTATATGTGTAGCAAGTGAGAAACATGCAAATAATAAAGCAAGTTGAGTATAATGATGACAATAGAGGTGCTCCTTGTACTATTTTTATTTTTGAAGCTTTGTTGTAAGTTTGAAGTCATTGTTGAAATAAAAAGTGCAAAAATATAGCTGCAGTTATGCCAATAGTCATATATTCTTAAAAGTCTGAAACTTCTGAACCAGGGCAAAGATGCTATGAGGCTGTATCTCTGTGAAACTACTCAGGCTTATGAAGTGTCATGAGCTGGGAAGTAGTTTGAACTTGCCTATAATTCTGAAGCAAATGCTCCATGACAGCACCCACTTTGGGGGTCACTGGGCTTCATGGACTGAAGAGGGCCGAAGGCAGGGTTGGTGCATGAAGATAGGCAAGCTTCACCCATGGTTTGGTTTTGCCCAACATCAGGCTCAGAACAAGGCTCTAGAGAGGACAAACTCCAGATATGATCCCATCCTAAGTCCAATTCAGAAAACAATACCCTGCTGTAATCAGTTCAGTTCATAAATTCATATATTGATCTGAGTTTGAACATTTAGTAAATAGAAAAGACTTCAGACATAGCAGAAAATTCTCCAAGGATATTTTTCAATGTGTGGTACATTATAAAGTGTCTCTGTCTTTTAGAATGGATGGCAGACAATTAGCCTGCCTTTTGCCTGAGAAATCATACTAATTACTGGCAAGGCTTGGCTAATGGGGCCTTTTGTGAACTCCCTCCCTAAATGAGAAATCTTCAACTTTTCACAAAAACTCAGTCTCATTCGTGCTGCAAATTCCTAATATTTCTAAATAAATGCTTGGCCTTAGGGCTTTTGTAGTCAAGTAACCTAAATCAAACCCAGCTGCTCTGCCAGGGGAAAAATTTGTTTTGTGTCAATCTACTGGAAGAAACTTTTAGAACCAGTTTGGAATCACCATCAGCAAAGACTGGCTGTAGCTTTCTCTGGGGCAAGTTTCATGGGCCTGGCCTTAGAGAGGGGTTTATCCCAAATGGGCTGACATGGCTTATAGATGTGCTCAAACCGTAAACTCCAGCGTGTTTCAGAGTGCACAGTTTGCAAGAAGCAGGCTATTCCCCTGACCCCAAGTTGACTGCAACGCAAGAGACAGGGCCAGCATTCTGTGTCTAAGTCAGAAGAGACAAAGGTCAAGGAAGCCAGTTTCCTATCCTGCATCTACTTCAAAGGAGGCAAAAAACACCTGAGGAGGATAAGAAGAGTTCTAGGCATGGGATATCCTGTGATGAAAGAGTCACACACCAGAAGGAGGTCATTTGAAGAGAGTGAAAGACATGTAAATGCTGACAGGAAGAGAGGGACAGGCAACACAAGGCTTGGCAGAAATCTTGAGAGGAACTCAAAAGTGACCCAGAGCTGAGGTATAACCCACAAAATCAGCTGGAGGAAACTGCTCCAGCATAATCTCCAGTGACCGTGGACGGGATGTCTGAAATATTCTTTCCAATAGTCCTTCCTTCATAAATCTTCCTTATCAAGGACTTTCACAACAACAACTCTTAAAATACAGGGTCAAAATGGAAGTTTGGAATACTGGGTTCCTTTGGATTCCTTTTGTAACATTCAATGACACTGAATTGCTTCCTAGCTGGCCCTGAGCTCTTCTCCTATTTTATAGTCATGAGTTCCTCTGGTTCTTTCCAGAAACTTTGAGAAGGGATGGTTGTCTGCCCCATAGCGGCTTGGGATATTCTGGGTCGCCAGTCTCTCCTGATGGTGGAATGGAAAAAATCCTTCATTTTTGCTTAATAAAGGCATCTTCAATTAAAAAAATAAAAAGACTTGGTAGAAAACTTTAAGAAGATAAAAAAAAAAGAGGGAGAGAAATGGTTTCAGGACATAAGGACAATAAAATTGTAATAGGAGTGTTTGGCAATGGATAGAAAGCAGTAGACCCCAGTTTCTTTTTTTCTTTTTTCTTTTCTTTTTTTTTTTTTGAGACAGAGTCTCACTCTGTGCCCAGGCTAGAGTGCTGTGGCATCAGCCTAGCTCACAGTAACCTCAAACTCCTGGGCTCAAGCAATCCTTCAGCCTCAGCCTCCCAAGTATCTGGGACTACAGGCATGTGCCACCATGCCCAGCTAATGTTTTCATATATTTTTAGTTGTCCAGCTCATTTCTTTCTATTTTTTTTTTTTAAAGCTTATTCTCCATTTATTTTTTGTTGTGATTCAGAAATACAAGATATGAAAGTTAGGTTACAATTCTGCCACAAAAGCTTCTAAAGTAGCAAACACAAGTTCTAATATGTATCAAAATAGCCATGTACACTTTTATCAATTTAAAAATGTCTTTAGAGTTGTCACATCAAGCAAGTGTAAAATATAACAGCTACTATATCTCCTCCTCAAAATACCAAATTTATAGTCACCATACTGAACTATAATCTGAACTGAAAAATTTAGTCAGAAACATGGAAAGTTATGGTTAGCAGGTACTTTTTAAAGCTGACTTACTTAGAACTAAAGGAAATGAGAAAGATACAAAGCATCTTATGTCAAAAAGTACGAATATTTAAAAGTGACCTCAAATGAGTAATACGTTTATATTATAACATGATGTAATAAAATTAAATCTGTTGATATAATTCAGCAAAATATTATGGTATTACCTTCTTCTACAAAGAAAAAGACATATAATTATTCAAACGGAAGCAACTGTTACCAAAATTCTTTCATAATATAAACATTAGAAAGTCTCCCTAGGTTTCACTTGCAAGGATCAATAATATATGGTTTAACAGATCCAGATAAAGATTTATAACATACAGAAGAGAGTAATTCTCATGATTTTGTTTTTTTAAAAAAGAAATGAGGATTGTTTTCTATACATGTTTTAATTATGAAGGGTCCTTGAACATATTTTAGAATTTCCATGGCTGAATGATGTTAATTTCTAAATAAATATGCTTACAAATACATAATAAAATAGTACAACCAAACCAAAGAGCAGGCACTTCTGAACTGAAATTCACATAATAATCTGTTGTAGGGTCACATTTACAAAGCCAACAGAATTATAATTGAACTTCTACTGCCACAGGAAAGACTTATCCATTTCTAGGTC
This sequence comes from Microcebus murinus, assembly GCF_040939455.1. Classification (NCBI taxonomy): domain Eukaryota; kingdom Metazoa; phylum Chordata; class Mammalia; order Primates; family Cheirogaleidae; genus Microcebus; species Microcebus murinus. The sequence continues at coordinate 48,855,213 of NC_134111.1, read as the reverse complement.
CAGTAGAACGTCCTGAATCAATGTGATCCTTAAAAAAAATAATAATAATAATCGATTCCCTAACAATCAGACTCAGGGTTTTGTTTTGTTTTCTTCCCCTCGCAAAAAACAAGTTGTACAAGAATTGAGCCAAAAAAGATTAAAAATATAATTTGCTTTGTAATATTTTTATGTTTTGAATGAAGTCAGACCATTGTGCGATGCTTCTTAAATGTCTACGATCCCTTATCCAAAACCCATGGGCCAGATGTGTTTCAGAATTCATAATTTTTGCGTTTTAAAAAGGTAATCTAAGCATATTTTGAATATTATGAAACTCCAAATATCTGTCATCAAACCCACTGATATTTCTTCTGGTAAAATTAACAAATAGTCACATGAAGTGGCATAAATAAAAAAGTACAATAATCTCACATCAATTTAAATCAGGTTTTACTACCAAATGAATTATGGCATCAAATTTAGAAAAACCAAACCAGCCAACTTAGATTTCTGAGTTTTTTAGGTAAGGGACTGTAGACCTTTAACATCTCTGATAAAGAAGCTCCTTGCCTAACATCATTAGCTCTACAAATCTGCTCTCATGCTGGGTTAGGGGCAACATATTCCACTACAGAACAGGGGCTCTTACATGTGTTTAGGCAGTGGGTTACCTGGAGGGAACAGTACTCTCTCTAAGGATAATATGAAAATATATATATTGAAATAACTATGGTTAAATAGTTAATTTAATTAAATCAGACCCCATCTAGGAGTAGATTTTCATACAGATCAGCAGAAGGTGCCAACATTCAAGGAACATTTATGAGAAAAGAATAAAATTGAGAAATGTCCAGACATTAATGTAATAGCTTTTTGCAAATTATGAAAAGCCATTATCATGTGTTAGTGGCTGCAGAATGCAACTCAATATAGTTTGAGAACTTTGGCTATGTAAGACTGAAAGATTCATGAAACCATTTTGGCATCAACCCAGCCCTGTAGACTGTAATGAAGTCATTCCAAGCAATTTATATATTAAATAATAATTTCTTCTGTATTTGTCAGTGTTTAAAATATGCCATTCTCAGATCTTGATAAAAGGATATCATGGATTAAAGCCATTACACAAATTATTATTTAACAATTAAGTCACCAAGAGCTTCAAAAACTTAAGAGCAAAAAAGATTCGCTATAATTTTTAGGTCTTCAATCTTATTGTTATAGTTTTTTTGGTTTTTTTTTTTTAAACAATAAAAAAGTTTCTTCTTCAAAAGCAGAGGTCTTTTCTCCCCAAAGTGAACTGGAATGTGCTACTGTATATGCAAGGTGGAGGAGAAACATCAAGACGAAGGTAATTATTCTTAAGTCAGAGGAGAGTGTGTGAGTGTGTACAACGAACAGGATGAAACAAGGAATGTTTGCTAAAACTCATCGTAGGCACTTGCTGTAGAAATCCACTAAGTAAGCAACAGATCCTACAACCTGGAAACAACATTCACAGGGCCAAGAGGATTTCCAGGGCTATATGGTTAGAGTGATACATGGGCTTCCTTAACATATGGTATGAAGATGACGTTGTTAGGGTCAGTAGGAGAGTCACAGAAAGAACAGGTGATTATTTCATTTCAAAAATGAGTATCTTCAAAATCAGCCTCATCTTTCTTAATGAGTAAAATTTAAATATACAATCATCAGCCTTTCATAAAAGCTACATATACGCTATGAAAAGAATGTCACACTTTTTTCTTTGTTGTTTGTTTTAATTAATTCATGAATTAATTTAAAAAGTCAAAAATTTTAGCTGGTCTTTTTTCTGTCCTTTTTTTTTTTTTTACAAAAATATTAAAGCAATGTAAGCAAAATTGGAAAGGAAGATGGGAAGAACAAGTAGACACTAAACTGGAATAGGTGAACTTCAGGTCATCATGGCTATTGAGGAAACTGTAAACTTTTAAGCTTCTAAGATTTTATTTCTCTTCAGAAAACATTTAAGGAGACTGCCTTTCTCCATGAGAGAAGAATGAAAAGTTCCCTATGCAGTCGAACCTAAAGAAGACAAGAAAATACTGCTTTTCCTGCTGGAAAATATCTATCTCCTTATTACCTTCCACCTGCACTGCCCTCTCCCATCCCCCATGCGGCTTTATGGGATCAAAGAGAGAGAGAAGCCATGAGTTGCCACCAGCAGCACAGGTGTCAGTGACATTCAGACTCACTGACAATGAGTAAAACTAATCTTGAATAAAATATACCAACTTAAAAAAAAAAAAGTCCCAGAAACCCATAAACTGCCTTTTATGGAAGGTTACAAAAATTCTCAAGACTTCTTATGCTGCCATAAAGTACCTTTCTGGACTAGATCTCTATGGGGGTAAAAAATAATTAGAAAAAAAATGTTAAATTACCATTCTGGAATTCTGTTCTTTACCTTAATCACATGCTACTAGTTCTCATACCATCACCTCTCCATCTCAAAGCCCAGAAGATCAAATGGTCTCCTATTCCATATTTGCATAGTATTAATGATATTGTCTGGAGTTGAGCTTCTATCTCCTTGCGTGCAGCCATATTTCTGAAGAGCACCGGTCCAATCTCACATAATCAGAAACAATACATAAGTGTCTATAGGCCAAAAATTGGGTCCCATTTAGCAGCAAGATGTTCAAATTATTTGGAAACAGTCTTCTTCCAAGGGGGAGGAATTAGGCAGTTTTATCTGTGATTTCAGATTTTTCTCTCTGCATCATGCAGCGGCGAACTATGCTATCGAAACTTCCAAGGTAGAACAAAGCAATGGTGCGGAAAAGGCCCATGGTGACCACCTGCTGAAGCCCTTCAGTAATAGAAGTTACTGGAGCCATCCCACAGGTCAGGGCCAAGAGCATGTACCCATCTGAGCCAATGGAACTGTTAAAATTTCCTTGTATGGCATCTTTAACAATTTGTTTGGCCACCTGTTCTGGTTTGCAAACAGATGAGGTCTCTGAAATGAGTCGAGTCTCTAAAGGCTTTGTTTTGTTTTCTTCAGCTAGCCCAGGGGTGTCTGTGTCTGGCGGGTAGGCAACTGTGACGTAGACATTGTACGGCTTCACCATTAAGAGGTCAAGAGTCGCTTCCTTCTTCCTCTTTCTATTTTTAGTAGAGACAGGGTCTCGCTCTCGCTCAGGCTGGTCTCAAACTCCTGAGCTCAAACAATTCTGCCACCTCGGCCTCCCAGAGTGCTAGGATTATAGGCGTGAGCCACCACGCCCAGCCCCCAGTTTCTTTCTCTCTCTTCCGCCTGGCCTAGAACATCTTGACCAAATACTTCTTATTAAATCCTCCAGCATCTCCCCCTTCTCCCATTCCATTCTTAGCACAGGTACCTTCCCTACAGGAAATAAGCTTAGGTAGGGGCCCTCAGTCACCACATGTAAGACTACACAGTCATTACAGGTCCATGCCTAGGCACGGAAGAAAGACTCTCATTTCTCAATGACCACAGTTCTCAAACTGTAGTGTGTATAAGGACCACCTTTGAAACTTGTTAAAGTGCATCATATTCTTAGCATCCTCTTCCAGATTCAGTAGATCTTGGATAGGGCTCAGGAATCTGCATTTTAAACAGTCATTCTAGGTAATTTCAATTCAGGTATTAAGAAGATACTTTTAAAAGACTGTTTTACGGCTATATCAACATAATAACAAAGTCTTGGAGAACTGGAACCAACTCCTAAAAGGAGTTCCCTCCACTTCTGTAGACCAAAAAGAACTTATCCCCAGGATCTGGACCCTCAAAAGTCCCCCTGGTTCAATCCTCCTACTATAGGATAGCATTCTGTGAATCTATATTGCCCATAACTGCTCCTGCTTCTTTTCAAAGATCACAATGGAGCAAGATTCTACAGCCTCCCATGCAAAGCCATTCCAGTGTTTAATTGTCCTTCAGTTAAGAAGTTTTTTCTTAAACATTTAATCAATTCTGATTGCAAGACTTATCAACTCTTGCTCTATTCTCTGTGGAGATGGAAAAACAAGAAGTTAGTGGGAGATTTCTAACCCTTCATTGACTGACAGAGTTTTGAGCCAAAAGAGATTGCAGATATTATCAGGCAGTACCCTTATATTTTACCTATGAGGATGCTTGCCCCAAGATACGCAGATATTCAGTGGGTTTTTGTTTCCAGTCCCTGCAAAACATCTGAAGGAAGCAGTCTAGGAGGTAATTGCCTAGATTAGTGCTCCCATACTGTGCATTTTCAATTCTACTGTGTTGCTTGAATTTAGGGGTGGAGATGGAAACATCATCTTAGCCTTCTCTTTTCCAGAATATACATATTAACTCCCTTATCATTCCTCTGAAAAGATATGTTTTCCATTTCTGTAATCATCTTAGTTACTTTACCAAGTAAAATTACAAGACCGCCAGTTAAATTTGAATTTAAGATAAATAATAATTGTTTAGCAAATATTCTCCTATAATACTTAAAACATACTTGTGGGGCGCGGTGTTAACGCCATTGCAAGATGGCGCCGGCTTCCTGGTCACGCCGATACTACAGGACTGATAAACAGGGTGAACCGCGCAGGTGTAGGGGCTTTTCCTGTCTCATCAAGTATGCATATGAAGGATCTTAGCTTGGCCTATCAGTAATAACCCTCGCGCGCTCTTAACCTATCCCCATCACTTCCCTCCTTCCTTAGAGTATATAAGTGTGTGAGAGCTTGTGCTCAGGGTCTTCCGTATCATGTAAGCCTAAAGGGAACCCCATTAAAGCACGGTCAGAAGAACTCCGGTTGCCGCGTCTTCCTTGCTGCCGAGGCGGGCGCGACAAGTGGTGCCGAAACCCGGGACTCGAAACAACTTTGAGGGACTCGAAACAACTTTGAGGCACCAGCGGAAGACGACCTCAGAAGAGGTAGAGTTCAGAACTGACGTGTGGGATGGCCAAAACTCCCCTGCTTCCATAAGGGAAGGACCGCGGTAAAAGAGCCAGAGCGGGAGCCGCCGGAGCCAGAGCGGGAGCCGCCGGAGCCAGAGCGGGAGCCGCCGGAGCCAGAGCGGGAGCCGCCGGAGCCAGAGCGGGAGCCGCCGGAGCCAGAGCGGGAGCCGCCGGAGCGGGAGCCGCCGGAGCGGGAGCCGCCGGAGCGGGAGCCGCCGGAGCCGGAGCCGCCGGAGCGGGAGCCGCCGGAGCCGGAGCCGCCAGAGCCGCCAGAGCCAGAGCGAGAGCCGCCAGAAGAAAAAGGGAGAGAAAGAAAGGAGAAAGGGGGAGAGAAAGAAAGGAGAAAGGGGGAGAGAAAGAAAGGAGAAAGGGGGAGAGAAAGAAAGGAGAAAGGGGGAGAGAAAGAAAGGAGAAAGGGGGAGAGAAAGAAAGGAGAAAGGGGGAGAGAAAGAAAGGAGAAAGGGGGAGAGAAAGAAAGGAGAAAGGGGGAGAGAAAGAAAGGAGGAGAAAGGGGGAGAGAAAGAAAGGAGGAGAAAGGGGAGAAAGAAAGGAGGAGAAAGGGGAGAGAAAGGAAGGAGGAGAAAGGGGAGAGAAAGGAAGGAGGAGAAAGGGGAGAGAAAGGAAGGAGGAGAAAGGGGAGAGAAAGGAAGGAGGAGAAAGGGGAGAGAAGGGAGAAAAGACGCAGAGGACAGAGGAGATGGCCTTTTTTTCGGTCAGAATTTATCTGAGACACCTGCTAATTGTAATCACGGCTGCAATTGTTGCAGCTATCGCTACGGCTGCCGCATCGTTGGCTGTAGCTTTGAGCACAACCCTGCAGACCGCATGTGCGCTTAATAACCTGCCAGCCAGCGTAGCTACGGCCCTTGCAACATGGATTCATCAAGCCACTCAGCACCTGAAAGAGTGGGCTGGCCTTGGGACCATGACAGAGAGACAATGTTATAGTGGCGCAAGCCTTTGCATGGAACTGGGACTGTCAACACAGGTGCGACTTTGATCTTGGTTGCTCAGTTCTCATTAATTAATAAAACAGGGGGAGATGTGGGGCGCGGTGTTAACGCCATTGCAAGATGGCGCCGGCTTCCTGGTCACGCCGATACTACAGGACTGATAAACAGGGTGAACCGCGCAGGTGTAGGGGCTTTTCCTGTCTCATCAAGTATGCATATGAAGGATCTTAGCTTGGCCTATCAGTAATAACCCTCGCGCGCTCTTAACCTATCCCCATCACTTCCCTCCTTCCTTAGAGTATATAAGTGTGTGAGAGCTTGTGCTCAGGGTCTTCCGTATCATGTAAGCCTAAAGGGAACCCCATTAAAGCACGGTCAGAAGAACTCCGGTTGCCGCGTCTTCCTTGCTGCCGAGGCGGGCGCGACACATACTTATACTAAAAAAATTATTGTTTATTTGAAATTCAAATTTAACAGGGCATCCTGTATTTAATCTGACATTCATCTCAAACATTCTAGAAGTATATCAATTAAAACTCAACAGAGAAAACTTCATGTCTTTGGCAGTTCCTCATACTCACTAAGGAAACTCTCACCTCATGGTTTTTATATTTGAAGCTCCCTCTGCTAGAATGTTCTCCCCCCAAATATGTGAGTGGCTCGATTCCTCACTTCAGGTCACCACTCAAATTTTTATTTATTAAAGAGGTATTCCTTGGTCTTATAGAAATTTCACTATCACTTTTCAACTTCTTACTCTAATTTTTCTCTTAGCACTTAATTCCAACGGATAAAGTATATGTTTAACTATTTGTACAGTTTCCATCTCTTCCCTTAAAGTGGAATAAAAACTGCATGACACGGGCACTTGACTATTCATTGCTATACCTTTGTCATGTAGACATACAATAGGCCCATTTATGAGTTATCTTATGCTGCATTAAAAAGTATCCCAAAATGTCATGGCTTAAACAATAGTTGTTTACTACCTTTTACTGTTTCTGGAGTCAGGAATTCAGGAGTTGCTTAGCTAGGAAGTTCTGGCCAAGGGTCTCTCATGAGGTTTCAACTGGATGTTGGCTGGGTTACACACATCTGAAGACTTACTTGTTTGGGGCTGGAGGATCTACCTCCAAGGGGGCTCACTCAAATGGCTGGAAGATGACACTGGCTCTTGGCAGAATGATTTAGTTCCTTTTCATATCAGCCTCTTCACAGGGCTGCCATGATGATTGTGTGATGCAGCCTTCAGAGTCAAATATTATCACTTCCTCCATATTGTTTTGATCACATAGGCCAGCACTGATTTAATGTGGGAAGGGACATGTATTAATTTTCTACTGCTGCATAACAAAATGCCACAAAATCAGCAGCTTCAAACCACACAAATTTATTATCTCACAGTTTTATAAAAGTCTGGGCAGGACTCACTGGGTTCTCTGCTCAGGATTTCACAAGCCTAAAAATATAAATAAATATTCATAAACAGAAAACAAATGCTAAAATTATAGCCCTAAATATAAACATATTATTACATTAAATGTACATGGTCTAAATATAGGATTGCATTTAAAAGATAGAGATTGTCAGAATTTTTTTAATGCCCCAACTATCTGTAAGAAACTCACTTCAAATATAATGATATATAAATATAGTAAAAGAATCAAACAAATATACTATGTGCACTTTTTTTAAAAAGATGAGTGGTGACCAGGTATAGTGGATCACACCAGTAATCCCAGCACTCCTGGGCTCAAGCAATTCTCCTGCCTTACCAAGTAGCTGAGATTACAGGTGCACACCACTTCACCCAACTTGCACATTATCTTAATTTCTTTTGAATTATAATATGTTTTGATAACAGAATATCTAAGAATGTCTTGGCTTAATTTTGACCTCCATACTTCCAGATAAAATTTAGAATCAGTTTTGATTTTTATATCTTTGAATTTTGACTGCATTGGCACTGATTATAGATTAATTTAAGAAAAAAAACCACATCTTCACAAATAATAAGTCTACCAATTTATAACATGTAAATCTCTGTTTAATTAGGTCCTCTTTGATTATTCTCATTAATTTTGTTAGTTTATCTGAAGAAGTCTTGTAAATCTTTTATTACTCAGGTATTTGATACTTGTATGCTTTTGTAGATAGTATTTTTAAAACTTTTTCATTTTTAGTAACTAGAAATAATTGATTTTTACATGTTGACTTTATTGTCAGTAACCTATATCAACTTTAATTGGAATAGTTTATCTGTAGGTTCTTTTGGATTTTCTGTGTACTTAGTCATGTATATACAATTACATCATCATTGAAAAATGAGGTTTTCCATTTTCAATCATTATATTTATTTCTTTTGCTTGCCATATTGAACTGAATGGGACATCCAATACAATTTGAACAGAGTAGTTATGAAGAACATCTTATCTTGTTCCCAATATAAAAAAAAAAGCTTTCAGTTTTTCACCATTAAACATGATATTTGGTATAGTTTTTTGAGTAGCTAACCTTTATCAAATTAAGGAAATTATCTTCTATTCCAAATTTGTTAGCAATCTTAACTATGAATTCATGTTAGATTTAGTCATTTTTGCATTTATTAAATGATCCTAAGATGTTTCTCCTTAATATGTCAATGTGGCAAATTATATTGTCAATTTAATGTTAAACCTTCTTTCCATTATTTGGAAGACAAGTCCAAACTTGGTCACAGTTTGTTATGGAAAATTTTGAACACATGCAAAATTTGAAAGAATAATGTAAAACTTACATGTGCCTATCCTCCAACTTCACTAATTAACAGTACATGGTCAACCTTCTTTCATGTATACTCCTATTTCCCTATTTCTCACCCTCACTCTAGATTATTTTAAAGCAAAGCCCATTTTATTACTTCCATATATATGTCACTGTGTCTTTCTAGAAAAGTACTCTTTAAAAATATAGCCATAATTATTTTAGATATATATCATATAAACAGCATATGTTGGTTTTCTATTCAATCTAGTCTGACATCCTTTGTCTTTTAAGTGGGAATTCACACCATCTGCAATTTAATGTAATTACTATAAGTATGGACTTAAATAACCACCTTCTTATGTACTTACAGTTCTCTTTACTGGCTACATTTCTTTTTCACTCTTTATTTTGGATTGATTTTTATTGTTCCATTTTCTATTCCCCCATTAGTTTGGAAGTTTTATGCTCCTTCTACTATATTTGAAAGATTTTTTTAAAAATTGCCCTAGAAATCAACTTTCCAAGGTTTAATATTAATCTTCTGTTTTCATTTAGTATGTATGGAGCATCTCCACATATCAGATGAAGTAAAAAGCAACATGGCTAAGAAGATGAGTAGCACAGTCTCTAGTCCTGAAGAGCTTAAATCCAAGCCAACTCCTTCATTTTTCTTTTGAAGAGTCTCCAGATCTCCCAAGTTCAGACCACTATATTTAATTATGCAAATATCATGTATTTATAAGTATTATAAAATACTTTATAAGCTTATTGTAGAGATAGCTGTTACATCAATCTTCTTCACATATTGATTTTTGGTTTTGGTTCATTTCAGAGGATCCAGCTGTTTGAGAGCTTCACAAGTATCTTTCTACACATTACACCTATCTTCATAAGCTTAAAGTGAAGTATGATCACCGTTATACGGATGATGAAACTGATTTCAGTGCTGTGACTTTCCTAGGATCACATAGCCATTAAGTGGTGGGCTGAATTTGAAGCCAGATCTGCTTGTCTCGAATGCTTATATTTTTTCCACCATATTACCTGGCAGGATTTGTCAAAATATAGGCTGCAGAATTGTAATATGAATTAATACTTTCAGAGTATATGATTGTCATTTTTTTTTCAGAGGCAGGGTCTCACTCTATTGTACTGGCTAGAGTACATTGGCATAATCATAGTTTACTGTAACCTCAAACTCCTGGGCTCATGTGATCCTCCTGCCTTAGTCTCCTGGGTAGCTGGGACTACAGGTGCACCCCACCATGCCCACCTAATTGTTTTTATTTTTGTAGAGATGGGAGTCTTACTATGTTGCCCAGGCTGGCTTCAAACTCCGGGCCTCAAGTGATCCTCCTGATCCTCTGGCTTTGGCCTCCCAATATGCTGGGATTATAGGCATGAGCCACTGTGCCAGGCCTCATTTAATTTTTTTGAGATACAATTCACATACCACAAAATTGATTATTGTAAAGTGTATAATTAGGTGGTTTTTTATTATATTCATGAGGTTGTACAACCATGACTACTATCTAAATCCAGAATATTTTCATATCCCCCCCAAAAAACCCTGTCCCTATTAGCAGTCACTCCCCATTTTCCCCTCTCCCAACCCCCTGGCAACCACTAATCTACTTTCTGTGTGGATTTGCCTATCTTGGATATGTCATATATTAATAAATGGCCTTTTTGTGTAGCCTTTATGTGTGGCTTCTTTCACTTAGTATAATGTTTCCCAAGTTCATCCATGTTGTAACATGTATCAATGCTTCATTCATTTTAAGGCTGAATAATATTCCATTGTATGGATATATCACCTTTTGTTTATTCATTGGTTGATGGATATTTTTAACTATTATAATGCTGCCGTAAACATTTGTGTATAAATTTTTGTGTGAACATGTATTTTTCATTCTCTTAGGTATACAGCCAGGAGTGGAACTACTGAGTTACCTGGGAATTCTATGCTTAACTTTTTGAGGAACGGCCTATCACAGCAAATGTATCATTTTACATTCCCACTGGCAATGTATGAGGGTTCCAATTTCTCCACATCCTCTTCAACACTCCTTGTGTTGAATCTTCTTTTAGTCCTAGTGGGTGTGACGTGGTATCACATGTGGTTTTGATTTGCATTTCCCTATTGACTAATGATGTTGAACATCTTATTTGCCATTTGTATATTTTCTTCAGAGAAAAGTATTCAAGTCCTTTGCCTATTTTTAACTGGGTTGTCTTTTTTTGTTGATATGAATTCTTTATGTATTATGGACATTAAAATATTAGATCTATGATTTGGAAATATTTTCTCCCATTCTGCAGGTTGTCTTTTCACTTTCTTGATAGTTTCCTTTGAAGCACAAAAGTTTAAATTTTCAAAAGTCCAATTTATTCTTTTTTTAAAGGGTAGGGAATTGCTTGTGCTTTAGGTGTTATACCTAGGAAATGACTGCCTAATCCAGGTCACAAAGATTTACAAATATGTTATCATTTTGTTTTTTTGAGACAGAGCCTTGCTCTGTTGCCTGGGCTGGAGTGTAGTGGCATCATCATAACTCACTGCAACTTCAAACTCCTGGGCTCAGGTGATCCTCCTGCCTCAGCCTCCCAAGAAGCTGGACTATGGGCATGTACCACAATGCATACCACCACACTTGGCTTTTTATTTTTTTGTGGAGACGAGGTCTTGTTGTTGCCCAGGTAGTCTTGAACTCCTGGCCTCAAGCAATCCTCCAGCCTCAGCCTCCTAAAGTGCTAGGATTACAGGCATGAGCCACTATGCCCAGTCTGTTCTAATATTAACCTTTACCTTCTTCTGAGATAATACAAGAACTTTGGAACATTTCAATTCCATTTACTCCTGTCACCTTATATTCTATTGTGGTAAAACACCCACACACAAACTCAAATCCCATATAATGCATTATCATAATCATTTTATACAGTAAATGTTCATTTAGCCATACTTACATATTTACCATAATTTTTGTTTTCATTTCCTGCTGAAATTCAATCTCCCACCAGGGCTTATTTTCCTTCTACCTGAAGAATTCTCTTTGTATTCTCCTTCCTTACTGAGAATATGCTACTATTAAATTCTCTCCATTTTTATTTTAACATTGTCATTTTGTTCTCTTTGAAGAAAATTTCTATTGTGTAGAAGATCTCTAGTTAAGAGTCATCTTCTTTGAACATTTTGAATATTTTTCTACTGCCTTATCAAAATGACAAAAGTTTTGTTGACCTAATCAAACATTTTCCACATGAGCAGCTTTACATTTTTTTTTTAATTTGCCGTTTCACTATGATGTGTCTAGGTATGGATTCCTTTCTATTTATCCCATTTGGCATTTATTGAACTTCTTGAACTTCTGGCTCAATGCCATTCATCACTGCAGAAAAATTCTCAGCCATTATCTCTTCCAGTATTATCTCAGCCACATTCTCTCTTCTCTTTCTGGGACTCCAATTACAAGTGTGTTTGATATTCTCTGTGTCCTCTTTGTCTACCACCTCTTACTCATTTTCTGTCTTTTAGTCTCTGTGCTCTATTCAAGATAGTTCCTTCTGATTACCAATCCAGTTTACCAAGTCTTTCTTTAGCTGTATCTCATTTGATATTGAACAGTTTCACTGAGTTCTTATTTTTGGTTATTTTTTCAGTATTAGAATTTATAATTTGTTCTTTTTCAAATAAAAAAATCACAACATGTGTCATACAGTTGTAATATCTTAAGGCCCTGTGATTTTTCTATTATTTTTCTATTGACTTTGGCTTCTGCATATTATCTCATCATATTCTTTCATATTATTTGAAATACTTTCAGAAATAATTTGAGAATTTGGATAATGTCATCATCCTCCAGAGAGGGTATTTCTTTCTTTCTGCCAGGCACTGGAAAGCATTAGAAGCCCATGGCCAAGATTTGAGTTAATCTAGAGAGCTGGAGTACAATTAATACCTTTACTTCAGTCTTGTTAAGGTGTCCCCCAGTATACTTGTGGCTAGATGAAGCCAATCTTTTAGATTTTCCCTAGAAAGGCTCAGACACACTGGTCTAAATAGTCCTGCTCTTCTCAGTTGTTTGATCCTTTCTGCCTGTAGGCCCTGAGAACTTTTATTAATATCTTTATTAATCTTATTAATATCTTTATTAATTATCTTTATCACTATTATCAAATAGTTTTTCTAGTGTATGTATTGAAGTTGATTGACTACTGAGGGTCAATTTTCCTGGTACTCTGTGGGCTCTTTCAATATGAACTCAGGTTTTTTATTTGAGGAAAGTGTTCTTAGATTATAGGTCTTTTTAAACTTCCCATTTTAAAATAAATTTTAGATATACAGAAGAGTGGCACGAATAGTGCCAAGAGTTCCTGTATATCCCTCACTCTGCTTTCCCTGTTAACTCACATAACCATAGTACAATTATCAAAATCAGAGATTAACATTATTTTAACACTAGTAACTAAACAGTGGACTTTACTTGAATTTTGCCAGTTTTCTCACTAATACCCATTTTTGGTGTCAGGATCTTGTCCAAGGCTGGGTGTGGTGGCTCATACCTGTAATCCTAGCAATCTGGGAGGCCGAGGAGGGCAGATCGCTCGAGGTCAGGAGTTCAAAACCAGCCTGAGCGAGATCCTGTCTCTACTAAAAATAGAAAGAAATTAATTGACCAACTAAAAATATATATACAAAAAAAAATTAGCTGGGCATGGTGTCACATGTCTGTATTCCCAGCTACTCGGGAGGCTGAAGCAGTAGGATTGCTTGAACCCAGGAGATTGAGGTTGCTGTGAGCTAGGCTGACGCCACGGCACTCTAGCCTGGGCAACAAAGTGAGACTCTGTCTCAAAAAAAAAAAAAAAAAAAGGATCTTGTCCAAGATTCCGCATTGCATTTAGTTATTTCATCTTCGTCCCCTGTAGTCTGTAACAATTCTTCACTTTTTCCTTATATTTCACCTTGACACTTTTGAAGAGTACTGTAAGTTATTTTGTAAAAATGTCCTTTAGTTGAGTATGTCTGATGTTTTTACATGATTGGAATGAAGATATGCAACATTTGCAGTTATATTACAAAAATAATGTGTACTTCTCAGTGAATCATATTAAGGGGTTCATGAAGTTTTCATTGGCAATAATCAATTTTAATCATTTTATTAAAGAAAATTTGAGGTTACTGTAAAGTTACTATTTTTCCCTTTGTAATTAATATATATTTTGAGGGACATAACTTGAGACTATGCAAATCCTGGCTCTTCTTCAACTTTTGTCCACTCATTTGGCATTTTAAGCTTTCTTCAGTTAGATGGGCCCCTTATGATCCCTACCTCCTAGTATTTATGCTCTTGTGTAACCCCCTCCTCTCACATGGTCCCAGGGTTGGTATGTTTGGAAGCATTAATATGCCACTTTCAAGATCAGGTTATAAGACACTAGGGCTTTTATTGTAGGCATGCTTTTTTTGTGTGTTCTGTCAATCCCTCTCCCTCTCTTGGGTCACTTGTTTTACAGAAAATCAGCTGCTGTGTTTTTAGCAGCCCTATGGAGAGGCCTCCGTGCAAAAAACTGACATCTTGGGCCAACAGCCACATGAGTGAGTTTAAAGATTCTCCAGCCCCAGTTAAGCCTCTGATGACTGCTGCCCTCGCTAACACCTTAATTGCAGCCTTGTAAAAGACCTTGGGCCGGAACCATACAGCTAAGCTGCTCCTGGATTCCTAATCCACAGAAATTATGATGTCACGTATATTGTTTTATGGTACTAAGTTTTAGGGTAACCCATTACATAGCAATAGATAACTAATACAGTCTGAATCACTTAATCTATTACTAGAAAACAGAAGTGCTTCTGTTCATTTAATCATCACATTAGCTACTGTCTCTATTGCATAGATGAGAAACAAAGTGTGGCAGATTTTGAACTAGCCACCAAAAAGCTACTCACAGTCATTTTTTCCCCTTGTATTTCTCTAGCATGGAGGCTCAAAAGCTAAAATACTCACCTTCCCAGATTTCTTACATTTAGTGGTAATTATTGATTAATGAAATGTATGTAAAAGTGTGCTGGAAAAGGGCTTCTCTTGCTGAGCAAAGGACAAAGCCTTAGGAAAAGGCTTTGGCCTATTTGTCGTTATCCTGCCTAAAAAGAAAGTTAGCTACCATATTGCTTTCATCCTTACAGCAGCTTGGAGATTAGCAGCCATCTTGCAGCAAGAGGATAAAACCGATAATCTAATGATGTGGAAAAGGAAAATAGGATCTTAGATCCATGATTCCTTGAGCAGCTGCCCCTTGGTATGTCTGCCTTCAGACTTCCTTTTTCCTGAAACAAATAAACTCTTTACTTCTACAAGCTATTGCTTAGTCAGGGTTTCTGTTGCTTCAAATAGAGCAGTTTCCCAACTAATATACTGACATGAGGAGAGGGAACTCAAACCCAGGTCTGCTGACTTCCAGCCCTAGACTCCAATAGCAAACAATACCAGCTGAATAAACACTAAATCTAATTGGAAGGAGGTTTTGATGCAAACTTGGCCAGGTGCCTGCACATAGGAATAAGTCCTGGCCATGCTAGGGATAGTTCAAAAATCGTGCTCTACTCTTCCACTTTATTGTCACAGTTTTCTACTTCCTTACCTCCGGCAGCTATGTTCTGCTTCTACTCCAACCACTTCCCCAAAACTATTCTCATCAAGGATATCAATTGTTTCCTTTGTCACAAAATCTAATGAATACGTTTTCAGCTCTTATCTTACTGAACCTCTCCATAACACTTTGTTGATTTCCTTTTTCTTAAGATATCCTTCCTTCTAGGATTTCACATTTCCATTTTTCTCCCATCCCATCTACCTCCCTCCTTATCAATCTTGTCATTAGGCTCAACCATCTTCTGCTTCCCCTAAATGAAGATGCTATTTATGGTATTACCACAGGCTCTCTTCTCTCTGGATGGTTCAACCATCTTCTGCTTCCCCTAAATGAAGATGCTATTTATGGTATTACCACAGGCTCTCTTCTCTCTGGATGGTTCAACCATCTTCTGCTTCCCTTAAATGAAGATGCTATTTAAGGTATTACCACAGGCCCTCTTCTCTCTGGATGGTATCTATTCTCCTAACTTTAGTTACAAATCATAGGTGATGACTCCCAGTCTAGAAGTTCATCCAGAACTTCATCCTGAGTGTCTACTTTTCAAATCCATCAATTGTCACATATCCTCACACTCAACATGAAAAAAATCTGTATATATCACTGTCAACTTTATACCTATCCTCCTCTACTGCTTCCAACTCATGAAATAACACTACCAACCATCAGGGCAGAACCTAAGTGGTTTCGGTCACTGCCCTAGTATCTTCATCTCTCCTCTGGCTACTGAATTACCCTCCTCAATGGTTTTTTCAAATCTTCCTGTTCCCCTCCTCTCATTCTCTACACTAAGAGTTGGCAAACTATGGCCTGCGGTCCACTTTTGTAAACTACATTTGATTAGAACACAGCCATGTCCACTCACTTACATGTCTGTGATGTTTTGCATTACAATGGCAGAGTTGAACAGCTGTTACAGAAACCATCTGGCCCTTTACAGAAAAGGTTTGCTGACCTCTGCTCTAAATTGACGCCATAACCAAAATAAAAGCCATAAAGACCAAAATCCATACCATGACTCAAGAAGCCATGATCTGATTCCTGCCCATCTTACCTGCATCACCTCTTGTCACACTCCCTTCTGCTTTCTATGCTTCAACCATACTGCACTTCTTCAGTTTTTGTTTTTTGGTTTTTTTTGTTTTTTTTTTTTGAGACAGAGTCTCGCTTTGTTGCCCAGGCTAGAGTGAGTGCCGTGGCGTCAGCCTAGCTCACAGCAACCTCAAACTCCTGGGCTCAAGGGATCCTCCTGCCTCAGCCTCCCAAGTAGCTGGGACTACAGGCATTCGCCACCATGCCCGGTTAATTTTTTGTATATATTAGTTGGCCAATTAATTTCTCTCTATTTATAGTAGAGACGGGGTCTCGCTCTTGCTCAGGCTGGTTTTGAACTCCTGACCTCGAGCAATCCGCCCGCCTCGGCCTCCCAGAGAGCTAGGATTACAGGCGTGAGCCACCGCGCCCGGCCTGGTTTTTTTTTTTTGAGGCAGAGTCTCACTTTGTTGCCCAGGCTAGAGTGAGTGCCATGGCATCAGCCTAGCTCACAGCAACCTCAATCTCCTGGGCTCAAGCAATCCTTCTGCCTCAGCCTCCCGAGTAGCTGGGACTACAGGGATGTGCCACCATGCTCGGCTAATTTTTTTTTTTGGTATATGTATTTTTAGTTGGTCAATTAATTTCTTTCTATTTTTAGTAGAGACGGGGTCTTGCTCAGGCTGTTTTCGAACTCCTGACCTCGAGCAATCTGCCCACCTCGGCCTCCCAGAGTGCTAGGATTACAGGCGTGAGCCACCACGCCCAGCCCATTTCTTCAGTTTCTTGAGTGCAACCTCCTTACTCTTATTTCAGGGTCTGTTTACTGCATCTTTTAGAAAGCCCTCCTCCATTCCCTCCTTCACTTCACTTACCTCTACCCTTTTTTCAGGTCTCAGCTTAAACATCATTTCTTCCACGTAGCCTTCTGTGAACTCCCCAAATTAAATGAGTCCATTGGTTCTCATAGCTGAACTTGCTGATAACATTCAGTTGACCTATAATTACATTATCAGTGTTGTTTTCCACTAGACTGTAAACAGACACTGACCTTTTCTGTCTTGTTCAATGTGGTATCCCCAGCATTTAGCTTCGTGTCTGGCATGCAGCAGGCACTTAATATTCTTTGCACTCTCTACTTTTATTTTTTTTTAGTGAAGCATAAGCAGAAAGTTTTATTTAGCAAACCCACTCCCCAAAACAAGCAGATGATAGTACACTCCAAAGGGGTCGGAGCGGGCACACGTTCAAGCAGACAATGGCCTTGGAGTCTCGTTAGGTTTGTCCTTTTCTTCCCTATTTGCTCACCCTTCTTAATTCTGTCAAGTCTCATTTAATACTCTCTGTATCTCTCTGTTCCTACTACAACTCCCTTATTTGAGCCAAACACCATTTTGTGTCTGGCCTCTTTCAACAGATACCTGGACAAGTTTCCCTACTCTGGATTTTTCTCCACAATGTAGCCAGACTGACTTTTCTAAAATGCAAATCTGATCATGTCACTTCATTGTTTAAAGCCCTAAAAATGGCTTCCCACAGCTCTCTGAAAAAAGCCTAAAACCTTAGAATGGTTTACAAATCTTTGTAATTTAGATTTTATTTATCTCTCAAAAACACCTATGCTTATAGTCAGAATGAGTCCTTTTCAGGTTCACAACCACAAGTGCTCTCTCAAGATTTTGCAAATGGTATTCCCTATGCCTGCCTGAAACATTACTCCCTACACTTAACTCTTTCACCTAGATAATGCCTACACAGTATTTGGAAATCATTTTAGACATCTCTACCCCGTGGAAGCCTTCTCATACTCCCCAAGTCTGGTTTAGAGGGTCCCTCTATAGCATCTTCTGCTCTTCTCCCCTTCTCCCCAAACACATACATCATCTGTAGCATTGACTACACAGGAAACTATCTGAGAGAAAGGACTATTTGACTTTTTTTCCATTGTACTTCCAATATTTATTACCATGCTTGGCAGATAGAAGGAGCTCAATAAATACTCACTAAATAAATGAATTTAAATGCCTCAATACTGAAGCAATTTATCATAATTCCAAAAGAAAACCTTGAAAGGTCTGTTCATTAAATCTTATTGAGACTTCCAATCCTATACCTATCAATTTATCCTACAAATCCAACATGAATCCCATACTCATGTCAACCAACACCCCTAATTCTCTTATCAACTTATACTGTACCCCTATATACTGCACACATCTAATCCCCAAGCCATGAATTAATTTAGTAGTCTAATTTCTACCCTTCAGGTCCTAGAATGCTGATCTTAGGGGCTCTATAAAGTCACAGAACCTTTGTAAATGGCTCCATTAAACTTGTGACTTCTAACCCCACTGGGCTGTCAGTATGACTTTTGTGGTACTTCTCTTTATTTCTGCCTTATTTTCTCTCTTGAGTATATGTCTAAACTTTTACCTCTTACTTAAGCCCCCAGATATGATAGGCCTGCTTACTCTCAACACATTGTGCTCCTCTGTTACCAAGATAAGAGGGAATCAGATATAAATCCTCTTATTTTATTCCAGACTTTCTTTCTTTTCTCTTCTATCTTTTCTTTCTCCTTAAGCCAAAACCTTTATCTGTGCTATTGACCCCACTCCTTCTGGTCTTGGGCTCTGCTTCATCAGTTTGGTATTATTACGTCTTACATTAATTTAACTCACACAAAGGCAGCTCTACACAAGATCCCACTGTGCCTTTTCATTGTGTTGCATCAGATGGAGTCACACTCATTCCTCTGCTAGGTGACTACTATACACTAAGATGGCAGGTAATAGCTCTTCCGTATCTGATGTGTTTGATTAATAGGGAGCTTGGAATGTCATAAATAAAAAAGTGATCATGTTGTCATCCTGCTCACTCCAGCTCATCCCTGTTGAACTAAGTAGTGCTTAACATCATCCACCCAGATCATAAGGCAAAGGAAAGAACTATGTCCTATGAATGGTACTGAGAAACAGTCACAAGTCATCTGCTTTCCCATAACAGTTAATTATCAGGTATAGCCACCAGTAAATGCCCACCTTGCCTTGGTGATTTGGTTCTAGTGGTTAAAATCAGGCTTTTTGTTTTTATTTTTTCACAACACGACCTCCAAATACAAGCCAAGAGAGTCTTAGGCCTCATATCCTCCCATACTGTTGTTACCTCTAAGCTTTCAGTCAGCATCTTTTCTAATTCACAGAAATTAATAAATACTACAATACATAAAACATAAGAATGGCCGGGCGCGGTGGCTCACGCCTGTAATCCTAGCACTCTGGGAGGCCGAGGCGGGCGGATTGCTCAAGGTCAGGAGTTCGAAACCAAGCCTGAGCAAGAGCGAGACCTCGTCTCTACTATAAATAAATAAAAAAGAAATTAATTGGCCAACTAATATACATAGAAAAAATTAGCCGGGCATGGTGGTGCATGCCTGTAGTCCCAGCTACTCGGGAGGCTGAGGCAGGAGGATCACTTGAGCCCAGGAGTCTGAGGTTGCTGTGAGCTAGGCTGACGCCACGGCACTCACTCTAGCCTGGGCAACAAAGTGAGACTCTGTCTCAAATAAATAAATAAATAAATAAAACAGAAGAAAAGGTCTGAGAATGGAAATGCACTGCTAGATGATAAATGGCTGGTGAGCTACAGGACGGAGGGGTAGAGGGGTAGAGATGAGGACTGTCAATTCAAACAAGACCACAGACAACTCAAAATAAACATTATCATAAAGCACTTTCAATTTCTGCAGTCTAGCTGGGAACTTTCAGGAAAGAGCAGAGACCATAGCAGTGTTTCTCAAATCTACACAACCATTTCCTTTTCCCTCTACCAAAAAACACACATTTAGCAACAGCTTTGCCAGACAAGGACAGAAAAAACAGGAACTATCTTTGCAACTAAAAGATAAAAGACAAAGAAAATCCTTTAGATCTATTCTACTTTAAAGCAACTACTAGTTATGTTACACTTTGATCTTTTCAGCCATGCTCACGCATGTTAATATCCTTGAAAAAAAAAATGCAAGCATTAAACATTTTAAGGACCTTTCACAAACCAAATGACAGTAGGTTTTTATTAACATATCTTACAATGTTGATTATTCCTAGTTTTGTAATTTCTGCTTAATTATAAAGATTGATTTAGCTTCTACAGTAATGTACTGTATTTAAATGATCATTCATACAAGATATCACACCAGTACATTTTGTTTGAATAATATACACACATCACTCTAACTTGGACCTGTTATTTTTAAAAGTGGGCTTATAAATGGGACTTATAAAAGTTATGGGGAAAAAATTAAAGTTCTAGTTTAGCAGCATGCATGTATGTATTCAAGTACAATTTTCAACCAAGTGCTTTTTAAAAATTTACTGGTGACTAATTCACCAATATCAAAATAAACACTATCAAATACCCAAATTTTAAAGTTAAGGCTAATATTTTCACTTCACATCCATATGCACAACCATAAAACATTCCATTTTAAATAAGTAGTAATCAAAGTCTGAATACATTATACCATGTGTATATATAGCATCAGAGTTTCAAACTACAGAATTATTCAAGTTCATGAATCCTGTAACAATATTTACTAGAGATGTAAATTAGCATTTTGCTCTTCAACCACACTTACAAATGGTCTGGTATTCATAATGATTGATGCAAAAAATATGACAGGCTGAACTTATGATACAGTATTTAAAAAAGTAGCAATGTGTTGGAAAGGACAGCTATTTAGTCAAACAGAATCATTCTAGTCTTACAGAAAATTATCTTAATATTTTGGAAATGTATATAAAAATAGCAAGCTATTTCCATGTATTTTGTTGTAGAGCTATAGGTAATTTTTTGACTTTTTGAACATATTTGAATATGTACTGCTCTGCTTTCCCTATTTTAATGCAAGGCCATCATTTAATGTCCATTTTCATATTCTGTAATATGTCATTACAAAAACTTTTTTAGAACACAGATTTGATGTTATTTTTGTATTTTTTCATTAGCTTTTTTAAAGTTTATTTTTACATGTAAAAATGTAATGTTATATAACAAGCCACGGAAGTCCAAAGAACCAGGAATTGCTTGATAGTACTATATATGAAATAATCATCAAATTACTGAATCATTTGGGAAAAAAATCTTGGTAGCAATATATAACATGCTTTTCTATAATCTTCCTTCCCTACTTATAGAGTGGGATTTAGCTCAATCATTCCAATTCTTACTGATTTAAAACTCTACAAACATAAATTGCATACTGAGAACAGTTTCTAGAAGACTACATGGTTCATTCATGAGGGTCACCACTGAGCCTTTTTTTTTTCTTTTAGGAAATCAAGCAAAAATAGAAGTGATTACACTGCACAAACACAGTATAGCTGAACCTCTTGAGCTGACAGTAAAGTTACAAAACTTATGGTTAATTTGTAGGGAAGTCTGAGCATTTCCAATCCAATCATAAAAAACAAAAACAAAAAAACTTGGTTGGTAATAAAAGGTGGGCATGCAAAGAAAAAAATCTGCATGTGTATGTTCTTAAACCTTTTGATTTTATAGCAAAATCTATTTGTTACTACCTTAGTAATTCATCCAACTGAAATGGCAAATTTTGATTTTTATGACTCCCCACCAACCATACATAAGCCCCTCAAAATGTACTGTATTATATTAACAGCAGCTATCTACTTATTTTACAGCTATTTCAATTATTTACCTGGGGAGAATATTTATGAAATTCCTGAGAATGAATTAAGTTTTCAGCAAAGCTTTAAACTTTTAACAGATTCCTCACAATAAGAAAAATTTTACAGTTCTACTATTAGACCAACTTTTACTATACAATATTTCACATAAATCATGTTTTACATTTTGTTCTAATTACATACAGCAAAATTCTCAAATCAACACAAGAATGGAAGAGGAAAAAGATGCATTATGCTTAGCAGATGCAAATTAAAACACACAGACAGAAAAAGGCAGCAAAATTTCAAATAAATCACACCCACTCTAAGTATCAATGAATAGCTGATATGCATTTTGGGGAGAATCACTTCTGAATGATTTTGTGAACAAGTTGTGCTTCTTGTTAATTGTGCACTTAAAAAAAATGACGACTAAAGAATAATTTAACTTGTTATTTGTTAAGTTCTCCAAATAATTAAAAAAAAAATTATTATACCATTAACGTGATTACCAAGCACCTAATTTTGGAAAGGCTTCATCATGTATGTTCTCTTTTTTCCCTCAGTAAAAGTGTTAATCCCCCAAATTAAGTTAAAGCTTATTGTTGATAAAATAAATTCTTAATGAAAATGATGATATAATGCAATGCTGAGGTGGTGAATCACAGCCCATTGTAATGTGGACCCCATCTTTTATTGATGTGATCAAAAGTATGAGAAATCCACTGTTGTTCCAGAACTTTGTATCTTTCCTTACAAATGTAGAGAGGTTTGCCTCGCCTAGAATAAAAAGAAAAAAAAAGTATTAAAAGTAATATAATACAATGAAGATCCCACTTGCATTTCTTTTTTTAATAGATTCTTTGTGGCAAAAATCTCATCCAATAATTTGGTTTATTTCATGTTTTCTCAGCATGTTGATATGGAGAATATCTCAAAAACTCAGAAATAGGTCTAAATTAATGACTGGCAGAAAACTTCTTAATATTAAAAAATTATAATTACAAAGCCAGGAATGACATTGGTTTTTACTAACCAAACTTCAATAAAACACCTGGATATATGCGTGCACATCTAACCTAAGATCCCGGTCTTCCTCTCCATGAGCATCCAAATATACGGAACCCCAGAGGCAGAAGCGGTGACCTCGAATGATGATAATTACTGATGCATTGATCAAAAGGAAAATCCCTGTTCCAGCACCACAGTTCTGAGAATGCTAAAAAGTAAAAAGTATATTAAGGAACTTCATAATTAAAGGAGCCTATTGATAACAATATCAAAAATGTCTTCATTAAATTCCTTCTTTAAATTTCTAATAAGATTACATGTAAGGTAAATTTATAACCCTATTCCCAACACTTTATTATTAATAGATTGGGAGGAATTGGGGTAAAGATTATCTAGAAAAGCAATTAAGAGACAACCTAATTCAGAGACTAGCACTGCCAACAGCATACAATGATGACTGTTGTTTCATCACAGCACATTTAAAAGTATATACCATGGAAGTAAAACTCAGTGGAAATCAAGCAGGGGAGAGGGGGGAGGAGAGGATGGGCCAAAACCTACCTAATGGGTACAATGAACACTATCTGGGTGATGGGCATACCTATAACCCTGACTCAAACATAACAAAATTGATATATGTAACAAAAACATTTATACCCCTGTAATATTTTGAAATTAAAAAAATATATATATATATGTATGTATCTTAGCAGTCATTATCAGTCCATAAAGACTCACATCCTGCTTTTTAAATGCTGTATTATATTACATTGGACACACTGTAGTTCAGTAATTATCAGTTGCACAAATTCAGGGAGCCCTCCACATTGTATTCTATGTGAATGGCAGACACAGAATTTGTGCAATGCCCTGGACTATATTGTTTCTAATACTACGACAAGCAATCCTGCAGTAAGTACCTTTGTAAATAAGGCTTTGAGTGTGTATATTAGGTAATGAATCTATCTGTAGAATAAAATCCCAGAGAAGAATTGTTCAAGTTAAGAAAAAAAAAGTATATACCATGAAAAGACAGGAGAAAGGAGAACTGGAATTGTACTTAAGAAAATTTCACTCACTGAAGGCCTCAAGAGACTTTTTTTTTACCATTCTACTGGATTAAAATAACAAAAGCAAAAACAAAATACAATCCCTAAAAGTACTGTATATTTAACTTAAAGAGTAGTTAAATTTGAAGAGCTGGTATCACCATATATGTTACATTTCCATGTAATAAGAGCCTTGAGTTTTCATAAATTTTACATTATTTACTATTGCTTACCAATACGCATTCACAGTAACTTTGTTGCTTGCAGCAAAGTCCTTTCAGGCATACAAAAGTACCACAAACAAGGCAAACAGCAGGATCTTTAGGAACCTTGGTACAGACACTACAGGTTTTTCTGTGGTAGTACTGAAAAATGGTGTTATAATTCTCAGGCAACTGTAGTAGGTGGGGTAATTTCCATCTTGACTCTTGGATAAGCAAGGCCTAAAACATTATCCAAAAATATTCATTAGTCCTATGTATTTAAGTCACTAACATAAAATACTTATTTTTTTTTTTTTTTTTTTTTTTTTGAGACAGAGTCTCGCTTTGTTGCCCAGGCTAGAGTGAGTGCCGTGGCATCAGCCTAGCTCACAGCAACCTCAAACTCCTGGGCTCGAGTGATCCTTCTGCCTCAGCCTCCCGGGTAGCTGGGACTACAGGCATGCGCCACCATGCCCGGCTAATTTTTTATATATATATCAGTTGGCCAATTAATTTCTTTCTATTTATAGTAGAGACGGGGTCTCACTCTTGCTCAGGCTGGTTTTGAACTCCTGACCTTGAGCAATCCGCCCGCCTCGGCCTCCCAAGAGCTAGGATTACAGGTGTGAGCCACAGCGCCCGGCCAAAATACTTATTTTTAAAAAGACTTTTTTTTTAAGAAAGGAAAATGTGCCTCCAAGAATGTGACTTATTTTATCAATACTCCTCTCATTTCCATTTTATAAATGACTATTACAAAATAGTACTTCAATAATTACCATTCTCTATTTTAATGTTGTTTTGAATTATAATATGATGTAATTTTTTAGATTAAGCACCATAAAACATTTAAATGTGTTAATACTTTAAAAGAAAAATATGAACTATCATTAAGCATGCAGGAAAAATCTAAGTGTACCTGACTTTAAACAAGCCTAATGCAAAAGCTTCAACAAGTTATATATTTTTTAAAATCAAGTTTTGGCCTTTCTCAGATAAATAAATAATACATTAGCCTTTTCTTTAGAGAAGATGGTGGTTATAACTCATTATTTCTATTTTAATACTTCATAATTTATAATCTCCTTCCTAGAATATGGACTATTTATTACACCTCAAGTTGTTAAGATCTTTTGTATCCATAAATGCTAGGGCTATAATTCTTGTCATAAATTTCTTGCTGTAAGTATGAAACAATGTCAAATTAGTTAAATTTCCCTGCAGTGTCTACTTTATTCACTATTTGCAGTTACATAAAAATACTGGTATAGCATTTTTTCTAGATGTGACTCCATTCACACTTAAAATAGAAAAAAATGTAATATAAATCTATTATCTTAAGAAACTGTAAAAATGACAGGCAATTTATACAGCGATTATTTCACATTACCTACAGCCAGCCATAATCCATCTAAATCAAGGGAGTAACTAAGTAGTTAGCTTGCTGCTTATCAGTGAGTTCATAAGGATAAGAACAATATATGGGCTTACAATACCCAATTTGCCAGTACTCAGTCCTCAACCCTGGACTTCAAAGATGGCATATTCTGTAAGGAGTTGATTACATTGGAACCCTTCCATTAATGGAAAGGGATAAGATTTGGTTCTATTATTATCCAGTAGCCCACACCACACTGCCTCTGATCAAAGAATTTCCTTCATAAAGAGAGAGGTAGGCCAGGTGCGGTGGCTCATGCCTATAATCCTAGCCTGTAATCTGAGAGGCTGAGGTGGGTGGATTGCTCAAGGTCAGGAGTTCGATACCAGCCTGAGCAAGAGCGAGATCCCGTCTCTACTATAAATAGAAAGAAATTAATTGGCCAACTAATATAATAGAAAAAATTAGCTGGGCATGGTGGCACATGCCTGTAGTCCCAGCTATTCGGGAGGCTGAGGCAGTAGGATTGCTTGAGCAAAGGAGTTTGAGGTTGCTGTGAGCTAGGCTGATGCCACGGCACTCACCCTAGCTTGGACAACAAAGCGAGACTCTGTCTCAAAAAAAAAAAAAAAAAAAAAGAGACAGAGAGGTAAAGCAACAGGTGGCTGTCTAAGGAATTCACTAATCTTAACATATATTCAATCATTTGAAAAATTAATGTTTTTTTAAATG
Organism: Microcebus murinus; assembly: GCF_040939455.1. NCBI lineage: Eukaryota > Metazoa > Chordata > Mammalia > Primates > Cheirogaleidae > Microcebus > Microcebus murinus. The sequence continues at coordinate 48,828,865 of NC_134111.1, read as the reverse complement.
ATGACCTACTACACTAATTTTTTATCAGTGCCATAAAATTTGTTAGAGGATGTCATCTGGAAGAAAACACCTACAGAATGAGGTATATGCTATAATCAGCAACCAGCTGGAATGCAAAGATATGGGTACCAAGGGGTAGAAAGTGGTTATGGTACCTCTCATGATTACACCTAAAAATTCAGTTTTAAATTTCTGCTTCACTGCTACTTGGATTCTTCTGTGGTTTTAGTACCTAAGGAAGCTGTGTACTATTCTCTATTAGGGGATATAATAATAGTGCCACTGAACTGAAACTAAAAGACATCATTCTAGGTTCCTTATACCACTAGGAGGACAAAGTAAGATGCTTATAGCATTGTCTTGACAGAGTGACCCCAACAGTCAAAAAGAATAAAAATACTGCTGCATAATAGGTAGCAGTATTTTGGAACTTAGAGATGACCCCCTCCATATACCATGTACCAAGCTTGATAAGCAAAATTTTAATACAAGACTATTGCAGCAAGACAGGATCCATCACCAGAAGCTTAGCTCTCTCTGAATAAAAGGTCACATCCTTGGTCAAACAAATCCAATCATTGAGGTACTGGGACAAAGAAGGTAAAAGAAGGAAGTCATATATGCATTTGACTGTTAATAGCTGTAGCTATTTAACTACTTGCAAATCTTCTTGCTTACTGTGTCACATATTTTTACAATATTTTCATTTTCTTTTCCTTTCTCTTACTATTAAATTCAGGGTGAGTAGGTGCTAGTTAAAATTTTCCAGATCATCTGGGTGTGAGTACAACAAATCAGAGGAACAAAAGGTATCTCTCAGAGCTTCCGGATGCAGGGAGGCCTGACCATGTAACGACTAGGTATGACTTCAGATTGCTTATTTGGAAAAGTCATAGATGTATCTATGGTTAAATAAGATGGTTACATCATTTTGAACAGCAGAAGAAGTGAAACTATATGAATGAGAAGTAAGATGTATATGTGCCATGCAGGTAAGATACGGGGCCACCAGTTTTCTTTTTTTAAAAAATCTCTGCCTAGCATCCCTTTCTGCCTTCTTGTATTAACAACATTACAAGTTCTTTTGGAAAATAACCTCTTTCCCCGCTCCAAACAGGTCTGATGGGGCTGCCCCAACAAAAGACCCTGCCACAGGGATGTACATATTACACAATTTAGGCCAACCAGATTCTCTCTCCTAGGAATGTGAATCTTAAGCACACACATGGAAGGAAGGAAAGTGGTTGTGACAGAGTCATCCGCAGCAGCACTTCAGAGAAAACCACTTTGTGGTTTCTCTTTTTCCCAAGGGATGGCAGTCCAGCTCTTCTTCAATTCTGCAAGTTACCACGTATGCTTCCAATGAATCCTGGTTTGTTTGTTTACTGTTGTGGTTTGCTTTTGTTTAATTTTCCTACCTTACCAGAACTGGATTTCATTGTTTGCAACCAAAGAATCTCAACTGACAGAAAAATTCAGAAGCAGTAATTGAGGCTATTTTCAAGGGTAATGTTGTTGGACTATTCAGCTTCTATCACTGCTCATCCTGCTAAGCCTCTCTATTCAAATTAAAAATTCCTGGGAAAGAGAATCTAGTTGACCTAGGGTCAGGGTCAAGGTTAGGAACAGAACAGAGTGGAGCAGGGACAGGAGTGGGGATGCAGGTCAAACAGTTAAATAAATAATAATTCTGCATTAGCAAAAATAAATAAATAAATATCTACTACTATGACTCTAAAACAAATAATTATCACTCAATTTTACAAAAAGATTAAGTATTTTAAAATGATAGGCTGGGCGTGGTAGCTCCTGCCTGTAATCCTAGCACTCTGGGAGGCCAAGGTGGGAGGATCCCTTGAGGTCAGTAGTTCGACACCAGCCTGAGTAAGAGTGAGACCCCCATCTCTCCTAAAAATAGAAAAATTAGCCAGGCATGGTGGCACACACCTGTAGTCCCAGCTACTTGGGAGGCTGAGGCAGGAGAATCACTTGGGCCTAGGAGTTTGAGGTTGCTGTGAGCTAAGCTGACATCACAGCACTCTAGCCCAGGTGACAGAATGAAACTCCATGTCATAAATAAATAAATAAAATGATAAATTTTTATTTTCTATTAACATCCATACCAATAATCATTCATCTAAAATGTAGGCTTGATTTTAACCACGGCTTATATGAAGACAAAAATTTTGAGTGTGCTCATCACTTTTCTCCCTGCTCTAGTTCTACAATTATACAAATCTATTACTCCACGTCATTCCTCATAACTTCAGACATCAAAATATAATGTCACATTTTTGCTATACTCTTTGAATAAAGAAATTATTAAACAGGAAAAAGATTTTTATTTATAATATGTAAGGTACAATTAACTTCTTGACTTTTCCTTTCCTTTAAAATAATGGTAAAAATGAGGTAGCATCTTTTTAAGGATTTCAGCAAAAAATGGAAAAGAACAAAAGCAGACAAATTTATTATTTGTGCTAATTTTGCCTTTATTATTCACTTCAGTGTTTTACAAATTAAGTCTGGCCTGACACCTCCCTCTGAAATGCCAATTTTTAATTGTCCTTTTGATATTCAAAATTAAAATTTTCATTTTCCCTGAAATTTGGATACCTTTTTATCAGTTCTATTTCTGTCAATGACACCATCCCACAACTTACTTGTTCCACAAATATTTATTAAGTGACTAGTCTGTATCAGGCACTTTCTAGGAACTAAGTATTCATGGATAAATAAGAAATAATTTCTGTTTTGTGGAGCCCCATTCAGATATATTAAAGAAATAATGTGATCAATATGGCAAATGTTAGCGACAAAAGTACAGTCTTATGGCACAATAGAAGGAGGGAATTAGGACTGTAAACGAAGACAGACTATCTGACAAATCTACATGGAAGAGGTAAACATTTATCTTAGCAAAGCCTCAAAGAGTGATTAATTCAACAGGAGAAAGGTAAGGAGTTTGCGTCAGATAAAAGTAACAGCAAAAATAAGCAATGTCACAGAAGTTTGAAGATGTGTAACACACTTATGAAACATTCTTTTGTGATCTGAGCAAGGCAGTGGCATACAATGAAGATGGAAAGGCAAGCAAGATGGTGACAATCCTTGAATGCCATGTGAGGAGTCCATATCTTCTTCTACAGGCATTATCAATGGTTTCAGTGGGAGCATGTTCCTATTAGAACTATATATACTAGTCACTATTCTCCTAATGATTCAGGTTCAAGATCTTAAAGTCATGTACATCTGGTCACCAAGTCCTATATATTTTTCTCAAATATCTCTTGTACTAGTTACTTTCTAAGTTTTACTATCAGAAAAAGAGTCCAGATTTTCTTTACCACCTAAACAATCTCTGGCTTCCTTTTCTCCTTACTTTAATTTACCTATTAAAAAGCTACCAGAATTATCGCTCTAAAATACCACTTTCATTGTACTATTCCATTTCTCAAAAGCTATAATTCTCATATAGAAGAAAGTCTGAGCTCTCACCCATGGCATATATACAGCCACCCACTGCCTCCTCCATGCTACTCTCCAATCCACTCATCTCCAACACAAATCCTTTTACCAGCTGAGCTGGCAGCAAAGGCCCAGCAAATTTTAAAGTTAAAGACATGACCTTTTAGATCTGCTAGTGCAAATCATTTTTTTTAATATGAGCCAGTTCTCCCTCAAATAAGAATACAATTCCTTATCCACCTTAAGATTCCTTTATATCTTCCAAGTCTAGTGCTACGATTATTTAAGGTATTCAATAAAAATCTGTGACCCAAAACAACCTAAAAGTTACAACACCTTATCTTTGTTAACTAAAATATTTCTGCTTTATACTCATAAATGCAATTTGTATAAGTGAAACGCTTTTTCAATTTAATCAGTTTAATAAATGTTTCTAAGAACAGATGAGCTGAAATTTAAAATTCATTATTCTCTTATCTATTAGCATATCACCATTGTAGCAAGTGAGTACTACTCTTTTTACATACCTTTCCTTGTTCCGCATGTCTTTCAGTAAATGATTTTATCTCAAAACACCACTGAGTTATAATATCAAATGCTGGAACTGGCCAATCCAGACAAGAGGCACTGATGAATGGATGTTCTGTTTGGTAAAACGTTGGCAGAAGTCCCAGGCAGCTGGCGAGAACTGAAAATTCTTCTTCTTCCTTTTAGACATGAAACAGAAAATTCTCAAGATATTTCATCAAGAATATTTCCTATTACAGATATTTTAAGTGTCATCCTCATCAATTACTTTGGGACAACAAGAAAACTTTCTTAACTGAGTCAACTGGAAAACAGTAAAGGGATTAGGAGATACAAAGAAGAGAAAGTTCCTAGCTGTTATTATATGTCTAAATATCCCCAAATATTTCTCTTTGAAATTAACTCTAAGTGTCATATAATCTGTTTCTTTATATATTTATTCTTAAAATAGAGTTATTATATATCTGATGAATACATTCTACAGACCCTAGCTACTCTGTGAAAACAAATGTTACTTTGGGGCAAAAAGAAAACGAATTTTGGTTAAAAACACATAGGTTGTCAGTGTGGATAAAGAACAATAGTAAAAACATAGAATTCATAAGAGGCAGTGCTAAATAATTTGCCTGGACTTTGAATGACTATGAAACAAGTGGAGTTTTAAAAATACTTGAGAGATCTAGGAGCCAGGCAATCTGAAGCTCTATTCGCTAATAAAAGAACAAGAGGTATCAGTACAAGGACCCATATTTTGAAAGCTGGATTTTTAAAAAGTTTGTTAGTCTTATAAACACAAAAATATATTCTCCAATCCTTCTTTATTTAGCCAAAAGACCATATAGGAAGCTGGTGTGTCTATTTTACCTTGTCTACTGGATCAATTCCTATTTATCCTCCAAGTTCCAGCTCCCCAGGGAAGCCTTCCATGACTCCATTTAATGAGACCTCAGAACACACAGATCCATTCAGATAAAATAATCCTTCCATACCTTGTAAATTTCTGTCCTTATGCTTACGTTTTCTATTAATAACTTTAAAAATCAATTAGCCTTCACTATAAGACTGTGAGTTACCTGAAAGTAGAGACCCTGTCTTCCCAGTGCTTGGCACATAGTAGACATTCAATGAATGTTTTCAAAACTGAACTAATTATGAACAGTAAGTACAAAATTCTGAAATATGCTACAAAAGAAATAAAGATGAAATAGCAAAAGGATATGCAGGTTGAAAAAGACGTTAATTTTTAAATCTTAAAATGAGGCTACAAATCCTCTATTCATATAGCTACATAAAGGCATTTTTTAAAACAACTTTATTGAGGTATAATTTGCATACCAATAAAATTTACCCATTTTAAGTGCAGTTTGATGAATTTTGGTAAATGCACAGTCATGCAACCACCACATCTATCTATCTATCTATCTATCTATCTATCTATCTATCTATCTATCTATCTATCTATTTATTTTAGAGACGGGGTTTTGTTCTGTTGCCCAGGCTGACGTGCAGTGCATGATCTTAGTTCACTCTAGCCTTGAACTCCTGGGCTCAAGTGATTCTCCTGCTTCAGCCTCTCAAAGTACTGGGATTACAGGTGTTAACCACTGTACCCTGGAACACCACAACAAAATTTTAGAACAATTCCATCACCCCCCAAAATTTTCTATGCCCCTAACCACTCAATCCTAGCCCCTATTCCTGGTCCCAAGCAACCACCCATCTGCTCTCTGCCATCATGGTTTTGGCTTTTTAAAAAATTTTATATAAATGAAATCATATAGTATGTAGTCTTTAGTTCCTAGTTTCACTTAAGATAATATTTTGAGATTCATTCATGTTATTGTGTTTATCAGTATTCCATTCCTTTTAATTGCTGAGTAGTATTCTACTGTATGGATATATTACATTTTGTTCATGCATTCACCTGTTGATGGCTGTTTCCAGTTTTTTGGCTATTGTGAATTAGGCTGTTATGAATATTCATTTAAAAGTCTTTATGTGGATATATGTTTTCATTTCTTTTGGTAGATACCTAGGAGTAGAATTGCTGACTTGTATATTAAGTATATACTTAATTTTTAAAAAGAAACTGCCAAATTTCTTCTAATAATTTATATTCTTTTGCATTCCTATCAGTAATGAATGAGAATTTAGGTATTCTAAATCCTCATCAACACTTGGTATTATCACTTGTGACATTAATTTGTACTTCTCCAATGAGCAATGATGTTCAGTCCTTTTTCAACTATTTTTTGGCCATTCATATATATTCCTTTCAGAAGTGTCTATTCAAATTTTTGCCCACTTTTGTGTTAGTTTTGCTTTATTTTATTGAGTTATAAGAGTTTTTGATATAATTTGGGTATTAATCCTTTGAAACATACTTTTTTTTTTTTTTTTTTTTTGAGACAGAGTCTCGCTTTGTTGCCCAGGCTAGAGTGAGTGCCGTGGCGTCAGCCTAGCTCACAGCAACCTCAAACTCCTGGGCTCGAGCAATCCTTCTGCCTCAGCCTCCCTGGTAGCTGGGACTACAGGCATGTGCCACCATGCCCAGCTAATTTTTTTATATATATATATATCAGTTGGCCAATTGATTTCTTTCTATTTATAGTAGAGACGGGGTCTCGCTCTTGCTCAGGCTGGTTTTGAACTCCTGACCTTGAGCAATCCGCCCGCCTCGGCCTCCCAAGAGCTAGGATTACAGGCGTGAGCCACAGCGCCCAGCCTGAAACATACTTTTTAAAAAACATTGAGATATAATTCACATACTATAAATGTTGGCCTTTTAAAGTGTACAATTCAATGTTTTTAGTATATTCATGAAATTGTGCAACCATTGCCACTTTCTAATTTCAAAATATTTTCATCACCCCTAATGTAAATGGAATTATTTTCTTAATTTCAATGTCAGATTGCTCATTGCTAGTATATAAAAATACTTCAGGATTCAAAGATGATAAATATTATAAATGTCTTAATTTCCACATTCAAATTCCCTGGAATCAAATGGTACATAATGTTAGGGTGATAATCCTATAAACACAGTTTGGGTTTACTTACCTTCTGGCTTCCTAGCCTGTAACTGTTTTGCCTACCTACTTATGTTGACCTACAGTTTTATGAGATAGATTAAACCAGTAATAATTCATTCATCCAAGTTTTAATACTATTGGCTACAAACTGAACATTTTGCTGCTATAAATGCTGTCATATCTTCAAAAAGCAAGTTTTCTGACCAATGTAACTTTTATTTTATTTTATTTATTTTATTTTTTTAGAGAGAGGGACTCATTCTGTTACCCAAGATGGAGGGCAGTGGCACAATCACAGCTCACTGCAGCCTCACACTCCTGGGCTCAAGCAATCTTCCCACCTGAGCCTCCTGAGTAGCTAGGACTACAGGTACACTCCACCACCATACCTGGCTAAATCTTTTCAAAGAATATTTAAAGTAGATGATCTTAATGATACAAATATCAGTAAAACTGAATACTATAATCCTGTTTAAGAACTAGGCATATATTATCACTGATCTAATCCAAACTAGTCAAATATGCAACACTAGCTATATTATCATAAAAATGGTGGATGCAGGCCGGGCGCGGTGGCTCACGCCTGTAATCCTAGCACTTTGGGAGGCCGAGGCGGGCGGATTGCTCAAGGTCAGGAGTTCGAAACCAGCCTGAGCGAGACCCCGTCTCTACCAAAAATAGAAATAAATTAATTGACCAACTAAAAATATATATACAAAAAATTAGCCGGGCATGGTGGCGCATGCCTGTAGTCCCAGCTACTCGGGAGGCTGAGGCAGTAGGATCGCTGAGCCAAAAAAATGGTGGATGCTAACAAATACAAAAATAACAAAAATAGTATAGTAAAAAATTGTAAATATTTTAAATATTTATTCCTTTAAGTTAGACTAACATATACCCAAATGACAGTTATATAAAAAGATATAAGTGCTAGTATATACCAGTATATTTTTAAAATATAGCTTCTTATAAAAACGATGCTCCCTATCCTCTACCCCAAATTATACCTGGCAGCTAGGTAAATCTTCCCCAAAAAGGTGGTGCTGAAGAAGGCTGGTGATTCTGAGGAAAGGTAAGCAGAAGTCCTGTAAGTATTTTTCCATGGATTCAGGAGACCAAGCAGTAGGGCTAACCTAAAGTTAAAAAAGAAAATTTGAACAATTCATTCTATAATAAATATAGCTTAAGAAATTACATTCATAATGGCAACAAAATTTAAATTTTTTACTAAGTAATCACTATATCTGATTTTAGAAAAGGCATTACCATTGCACATTCCTGAGTTCCTTCTTCATGGTATAACTTTCCTTTAGACAGTTCACTTATCACAAAGCTCAGTAACACTTCATAAGACTTTTCTGCATCACACATATTCTGGAAAAAGTTAAAATATTAGTGACATCAGAAATTGAAAATTATAAAAAAATTATATTGAAAATACTTTTTAATGAGTAAAACTATGACTATTGAGGGGGGCATGGGCAATATGTAACTTAACACTTGTACCCCCATAATGCGCTAAAATAAAAAAAATTAAAAAAAACTGTGATTATTATTTTTTAAACATTTGTATTTTAATTCTTCAAAATCTGAGTAAAACCATATACCCTCTGGATTTACAATGAAACTAGGTAGGTGGTCAAAGCTATTCTAATACTTCTTTCAAAGACAGCATATAAATTTCATAATTATATGTAAATGAACATATGTAAATCATGTCTTTTGACCCAGTAATTCCCACTCCTCGGAATTCTTCCTAAGGATATAATCCAAAAGGAAAAAGTCATTAAATGTATAAGACATTTACTGCAGCACTATAATAGCAAAAAAGAAAAAGAAAAAAAAGACCAACAAAAATGAGGCTGTTACCTAAATTATGCAATATCCACTCAAAAGCACAATTATAGGCAGTGAATATGACAAATTTGGGTTATATGGAAAATGTTTACGTGAAAAGCACCCAAAAAAGGTATATATACACTCATTATAGTGGTATAATATATGCATATAACATATGCATGTAATAAAAGAAAATATGGACCACAATTTTTTTTCTTTTACAATTTCCCTCAAATTCCTTGAAGAGGATTTGTTAAAATAATTTACCGCAAAAATAAAATAGGATAATATATGTATTACAGGATGTACAGATACCTGCATTAAATAAGTCTATAACTTAATCTCAGTGACTATTTTCTATTTTTAGAAGACAGGAAAAATAATGGTTATTTATAAATTCAAATTTACTTCAATAAAATCTTTACACATAAGGAAATGCATCTTTTTTTTACATCCTCTGAAATATTAGAGGAAAGTATAACATATAAATTACAGCAAACTATTAATTGGGATAAAGTCATAACTGCTATGACGCCATTTATTCTACTCATTAGCTATAGTTTAAAAATACTAAAATATATGAATTGAATAAACACCATGGAATATAAATTTATACTGAACTATTAAGGCACTGATATTCTTGGACCACAGAATTTTTTTTTTCTTTTGAGACAAAGTCTCACTCGAATGCCCAGGCTAGAATGCCGTGGCGTCAGCCTACCTCACAGCAACCTCAAACTCCTGAGCTCAAGGAATCCTTCTGCCTCAGCCTCCCGAGTAGCTGGGACTACAGGCATGTGCCACCATGCTCAGCTAACTTTTTTTATATATATTTTTAGTTGGCCAATTAATTTCTTTCTATTTTTAGTAGAGACGTGGTCTCGCTCTTGCTCAGGCTGGTTTCAAACTCCTGACCTTGAGCGATCCTCCCACCTTGGCCTCCCAGAGTGCTAGGATTATAGGAGTGAGTCACAGCACCTGCCTGGCCCGGACCACAGAATTTGTAATTTGATGATACTCAGTCTTTCTATAGTTCCTCATTTCCTCATTCACGTTATTTTGCTCTTTTCAACTAGATTGTAAATTCCAAAATGTCAGGAGCTATGTTTTCTCTAATATTTTCCATGTATCCTTCTGCATAACAAAAACCTGAGCAATAAATACATGCTAATTGATGAAATTTATTTTGGAAATATTGAAGTTTCTGACCTTGGAACTTGCCTGGATGTACTTCTTTTGATAATCAGTTCTTTGAATTATTTTTAAATTGCTTCTCTGCTTTTTGCTATATTCAACTCAGCCCATGCAGCATTATATCCTGATTCTAAACTATACAAATGTTCCTGACTCTACAACTGCTCTCCTTGTATCATGTGACTTGCTCCCCCTTTGACTACTTAATCAACTGTATGATCATTTGGCAAATATGACCTGTAGGTTACATACAATTCATAAGAATCAATACCCCTGAATATCAAACAGTAATATGTTTTAAAAACTTGATTTAATCAAGTTACTTTTTAAATAGGCTGAATTCACTTAAACTCAAAATTTTAGAAAGCTCAAAAGAAAATATTACTATAGATTTGCTACTTATTAATCAATGTGGCATATTTAAGTTTCTCCAAATATAGAATCCAGCCTAAAAGCTTCCCAAATCCAGTATATGCTTCTGAGTAAAAGATTTGCAGAGTATAGCAACAGATCACCTAAGTAAACTATTGAGTGATAATTAGCTTTTAAACCTTACTATCATCTACATTTTAAGCACTTCTTTTATACATGGCAAATTCTACATTAGATCAGAAAGTTAAATATAATATAACGTTCACAGCTTATATTGAGAATGCTTCTCACCAGAGAGTACTGGATGGTATAAAAATAATTTTATTTCACACATACAGAAATATTAAGAACGAGTATTTTAGGCCGGGTGTGGTGGCTCACGCCTGTAATCCTAGCACTCTGGGAGGCCGAGCCGGGTGGATCATTCAAGGTCAGGAGTTCGAAACCAGCCTGAGCAAGAGCAAGACCCTGTCTCTACTAAAAATAGAAAGAAATTAATTGGCCAACTAAAAATATATATATAAAAAATTAGCGGCCGGGCGCTGTGGCTCACGCCTGTAATCCTAGCTCTTGGGAGGCCGAGGCGGGCGGATTGCTCAAGGTCAGGAGTTCAAAACCAGCCTGAGCAAGAGCGAGACCCCGTCTCTACTATAAATAGAAAGAAATTAATTGGCCAACTGATATATATATTAAAAAATTAGCCGGGCATGGTGGCGCATGCCTGTAGTCCCAGCTACTCGGGAGGCTGAGGCAGAAGGATCACTCAAGCCCAGGAGTTTGAGGTTGCTGTGAGCTAGGCTGACGCCACGGCACTCACTCTAGCCTGGACAACAAAGTGAGACTCTGTCTCAAAAAAAAAAAAAAAAAAAAAAAATTAGCTAGGCATGGTGGCGCATGCCTGTAGTCCCAGCTACTCGGGAGGCTGAGGCAGGAGGATTGCTTGAGCCCAGGAGTTTGAGGTTGCTGTGAGCTAGGCTGACGTCACGGCACTCACTCTAGCCTGGGCAACAGAGTGAGACTCTGTCTCAAAAAAAAAAAAAAGAAGGCGTATTTTATATAGGCAATGTTTAAATAAATGAAAGAGTAGGCTTGCGAAGCTTAGGAAAGAGGATTTCTGAAAACATGGATAAAAGACATAAAATCAAGATCAGAAGAATCCTAAGGGAGAGGTGACAAAGTATGTGGTTTAAATAAAGAAAAAGATCAACACTTGTGAGATGCAAGAGAGTCTGTGTTAGGTAGAATGCTTTGTCTAAATTATATTGTTTCTTAAACTTTTCCAGTGATAGGCCCTTTTAATATATTCTAGATGCTATAATCCCATTCCCCAGCAAATAAAACAAAATAAAATCTATCCAAGGATCCCAGATTAAGAAATTCTAGTATAAAGACTCTTAGCAGAAATTCCACTGACCAAAAGAGCACAATGTAACTGTAATAATGGTTTTTTGCAGTAGAAACTAAACCTCATTATGAAATTAACTCTAATATCCCTTCAAAAAATATATAGTACCTACATTTTTATTACCCTAGGCCAAATCAGATCTGGAAAAAAACAAGTTTTCATTAGAATTATCACACCTAAGCAAAAGGAATTAAAGAGTTGTAATGAAAGAATGAAGGAAGGAAGAAAGGGGGTGAGAAAAGAGGGAAGATGAAAGAAGTGAAACAAAAAAGGAAGAATGAATGGTGCAGAAACCTAAAGTAGTTACAGAGGTCATATTGGTATATTTCATCACTCATAAATATAGTCATCTCTCAGAATCGCAAGAAATTGGTTCAAGGATCCTCTGTGGGCACCAAAATCTGCACATGGTCAAGTCCTTCATGTAAAATGGTGTAGTACATTTACAGTTGTTGCTATTATAGGTATTTACAATCTGCTATGTATCTAAATGTTTATATCTATTGTAGAAAAAGCTAATAATGTGGCCAACCAACCTACAGATTATCATAATCTTTTGTTTCCTTTCACTAAATTTATATGATTATAAGCTAATATAATTAATGTTCTGATAAGAATCTGTTTCATATTGTTTTATTAAGTGTTTTTTAAAATAGCTAACAATCATGAAATTGAGAAAACCCTGACAGAATAGTTACCTAAATTACCTCATTTCTTCCATCATAGATTTATAATTGTCTACTTTTGTCCTTCAGTTCTCATTTTAAACATTCAAATGAATAGATTTAGACCCAAATTATATCAGCAAATGTTTTAATTGTATAACTTTTCATAACTAGACAGCTTACTAAGGAAACATATTTAAATTATGATATAGCATAGAAACCCAATATACTTGATTTAAATGTTATTTAAATACTAAAAATTCAAATATAAGATTAGATTACAGTCAGAGAAATTTAAAGAATATATGTATTTTTTAAAAAAGATAATTACAAAAGACAAAATTGTCCAAGAATCAACTAGACAAGGGGGGGAAAAATCATTTAAGAAGAAGACAGAAATCCATTTTGAGAATTTAGAATAACAGAATTTAGAAATAAAGGGGCCCTTATGAATCATATGGTGTAAACCTCTCATTATAATCTTTGAGAAAGCTAAGACTTAGACAGTTGCTATGTCTTGACCAAAAAAGTAACAGCTCTATTTAGTGCCAGGAGACTGGCCTAGTTCTTGGCTTTGATGGCTAACCAACACATATCCCTAATTAAGACATATGAAATTTGTGATACTATATTAAATTTTTGTACAATTATTGTGATTAGGGAGTAAACTGGTGATAAAAATGAAGGTTATATTGAATATATTTTATTTATTTATAATTGGTTTTCTTTCCTTTGATACAAATAAATATGATTTTAAGAAAAACTTTTTATTGAGGTTTAAGAAGCAACCTTAAGATTCTGGGAGCCAATAAAAAGGTTCAATTTACACCTCATCTATATTTTTCCTATCAACTTCAACAAATAAACACTGAAGTTTATTTTCTTCTTTTATCTTTCTCTAAGCCAAAACACTAACCAAACCAGTTAGTTCTTTGGCTCTGTAGTGTATCTCATTTGTTCTCAAGCCACTGAAAGTACTTACATTTAATTAGCATAACTTTTCTAAATTGTTTACATAATTTAATTTAAAGAGAACTCCTTTGAGTTTGCTAACAACATATATATTCTAACATGAACAAAGTATCAATAGTAAAGAGGCATGATTAAGAAAAGGCTAGGATTTTTAAATTTAGAAGGGGTGAATCAAAAGCCATCTTTGGATTGTGACTGGGACTAGGGACAATGAGAAGAAAAAGTGACATAAATAAAATAGGGAATTCTGTGCAGATACTTTATTATCTGCTCACTTTGTTGGCACAAGTTTTATAACTTCTCTAAGTTCAAGACTTGCAGCAAACACAAAACAAAACTTGTCCAAATATAAAGGGACAAAGGCCAAGATTTAAAGACAGATGTAGAAGGCCTCATTGTGCAAGGAAAACACTTTTAATTATTTTTAGCCTGTAGGTGCTCCATTTTCAATAAAAATGCTATTAATTTGATTTTGTCTTTCAGATACCTACTCTTATTCACTCATATTGTCAACTTAAATGAGTTCACCAGACTATTAAATGACAAATTCAAAAAAGAGACTAACCTTTTTGAGAGCTCCCACATGTTTCCAGGCTGACCTATCTTCCTCACTGCATTTAACTGAAAGTGCTGCAAGAGCCTGTGTGTATAGGAGGGTAAAAAGTACCTTCACAATGCAGGTGAAGTGATCTACAAGAGAAAAAAAAAATCATTACTTCTTTGTAATCTAGACATTTTGTACTTCAGATAACAAATACATGCTTTTCCCTGCACACATAATTGGTTTTTGTTCAACACTTAAGCAGTTAATAAAATAAAATTATAATGTGTATTATTATATTTCTGTCTAACATGTGAAATTATGAAAGCAACGTCCCTCTATTCATCCACAGAACATGTAAACAAGAGGCAATGAACACAGAGGAAAGAGTGCTCTCTTTAGAAGACCAAAGTGCTAATGCCACTCACTTTGGAATAGCTGGGGAATGTTGGCAAACCCCCTTACTGGACTTCAAGTGCTCAATAACAATGTTTGGGAGTCTTAGTATTTAAAACCAACACATACATCATCTATCCCTAATGTGATACAGATCTTATAAAGTAAAAAAAAAAAAAAAATCCTGATATTCAGGTTACTAACTGGGTTTCAGAATTCAATGAAAACTGTAACAATATTTGTATTATTATAGTAGTAATAATACGTAAAGTGCTTGGCAGCTTCTGATACATATTAGGTACTTAATAAATGGAAGCTTTATTAACATTTATATTACCTAATAACTTAGGTAAATATAAATTTCTTCAAGTGTCTCAAAACAGTCTCAATTGGACAACTGAGCTTCAGAGGATAATGTCTGTGTTATTAAAGCTAATAAGCAACCAGGTCTGAATTTGAATCCATATGGATCATTTTTCTTCAGGTTCAGTGTTATATTATGCTCCTCCCCTAGTAAATGGACACTACCACTAAATCAACTGCTAGAGTCAGAAACTTACAGACATCCTTGATATTTTCCTATCTCTTTCTCCCCACATAAATAATCATGAGGTCCTGTGAATTTTACTTTTAAATATTAATATTAGAAGAGTAATATTAATATTAGAATATTAAATTCTACCTTTTAAATATCTCTAGCTAATTCCAATACCCCTAGACCAGACTTCCCTCTTTTCTTGCCCATACCTATAATCCTAGCTGAAGTGGTTGTGATGGGCGTCCCAAAGACCACTTCCCGGTTTAATGAGTTAGAGGACTCACAAGACCCAGTAAAGTCATACTCACAGCTGTCATGATTTATGACCGTGAAAGGATACAAGTTAAAATCAGCAAAAGAAAAAGGCAAAGTAGGTGAAGTCCAAAGGAAAATTCCAGTCTTCTCCCCAGCAGAGTCATGCAGAATCTGCTTGACTCCCCCACTAAGCTATGTCAGCATGTGTAAAATGTATACCAGAGAATCTCATTAGAGACTTGGAGTCCAAGGTTTTCATCGGCGTCATGTAAGCACCCTATGGCCAGCACATACCCAAATTCCAGACTCCCAAGAGGAAGGGACGTATGTTCAGCATAAACCACATTATTTGTACAAAACAGTTTAGGCATGGTGAGACACTCTTATATGTTCTAGGAATGGTGGGGCTCCACCAAAAATCCAAATTCCCAGATGCCAGTCAAAGCTCAATCTTGTAAGCAGGTCTTTCAAAGGATAGCAGACAGCCCTTCTTTTCTGCACAATTTATCTGTATCACATCTTCACCCCCTGTGATCTACTTTCTTTATTACAGCAGAATGATCTTCCCCTTCCAGCTTTACTGAGGTATAATTGACAAAATTGTATATGTTGAAGGTATACAATGTGATGTATTGATATATAAGTATATATTGTGAAATGACCGCCACAATCAAGCTAATTAATATACCCATCATTTCTCATAGTTAACTTTGTATGTGTCTGTGTGTATGCTGAAAATACTTAAGGTCTATTCTCTTAGCAAATTTAAAAAGCATACAATACAGTATTATTATTAACTCTGGTCATTATGTTAAACATTAGATCTCTAGAACTATTCAACTTATAACTGAAAGTCTGTACTCTTTGACCAACATTTCCCATTTGTTCCATCTCTCCAACCCCAGGTAACCATGCTTCTACTCTGTTTCAACTTGTGTAGATTCCATATATAAGTGTGAGCATGCAGTATTTATCTGTGACTGCCTTATTTCACTTAGCGTAATATTCTCCAGGTTTATCCATGTTGTTGCAAACGGCAATATTTCCTTCTTTTTTATATTTGTATACCACATTTTCTTTGTCCATTCATCCAATGACAGACATATAAATTGTTTCTGTATCTCAGCTATTGTGAATAAGCTGCAATGAACACGGGAGTTCATTAACAAAGTAATTTTATTTCCTTTGGATATACACTCAGAAGTGGGATTGATGGATCATATAGTAGTTCTATTTTTAGTTTTTTCAGGAACCTCCATATAGTTTCAGAATACCTTGAGCTAAGGAAGAATAATAAGGATGGAAAGAATGGGTCAAATTATAGAAATAATTAGATAATAGAAATTATATGATTTGGTAGAACTTTGTAGGTAGAGGGTGATGGTGTTATCTCATTGTACAAAGGGTAGATGGTAGTAGCACTGACTAAAATGGGAAATAGAGGAAGAGAACAGGTTTGGACAGGAAGAAAATTAACTTCATGTTATATATGCTGAGTTTGGGGCATATGCAAAATTTTGGGTCTGGAACTCACTGGGGAGTTGTAAAGCCTAGAGCTAGAGACTTGGGAATCATCAGACAATAGGTGTAGTTGAAGCTATGGGAAAGAAGATAAAATTGAGAAAGAAGGGGACCTGTACTAAAGAACAATTAAAAGAGTGGTGACAGAAAGAAGTAAATGAAAAAGAGCCTGAAAATGAGAAGAAAAAGAGATAATAGGAGAACCAGGGAAGGGCAGTAACATCAAAGTCAAGAAGTCAAAAAGAATGTTCCATCATTAAATTAAATGTTTTAATAGAATGATAAAAATTATAGAATTTGTCTACTCATCACAAACAAAAAGATCCTAACCAAGAAGTCATTTATATTGCCTAGAAACACCATTCACATATAGCTTCTTCTCAGTGTAAACTGTATGGTTTTTTGATTAAAGAGAATTAATGCACTAAAAGAAATGATAGCTATTATATTTTAGTTTTCATTGTAGAAAAGCATAAATTTTGTTTTTTAGCAATTTGGCCATCTTGATCATCATCATTTTAAAAATAGTGTCAGCCCTTCATATCCATGGGTTCCTCATTCATGGATTCAACCAACCGTGATCAAAAATATCTGGGGGAAAAAATGGATGGTTGTGTCTATACTAACCAAGTACAGACTTTTTTCCTTCTCATTATATCCTTAAAAATACAGTATATCAACTATTCACATAACATTTACATTGTATTAGGTATTCCAAGTAATCTAGAGATGATTTAAAGTATACAGGAAGATAGGTGTAGGTTATGAAAATACTACACCACTTTATATAAGGGACTTGCATATCTACAGATTTTGGTATCCATGGGTAGGGTCCTAGAATCAATCCCCCACAGACATCAAAGGATAACTCCATTTAAAGTGGCAGTTTAAAGTCACAGCTTAAGCTTAAGTTCTCATATTCACTCATTCATTTAACAAATATTTATTTATAGAATGCTTGCCACAGGTGAAACCAGTATGTCAGAAAAAACAAAGACTCACTCATACGATGTTTATATTAGCTCAACTGGTTGCCATCTTCCAAGGTTACAACAGAGAGCAAAGCCCTTCAAATACAATTATCGAAATTTAAAAAGAAGAAAAAGTACTGGAAATCTCTAAATTAATGTGTTTACAAACAAAAAACCACTATCAAAATACCTGAGGTTGAACAAAGGATGATCAATACTTACTTGAAATGCCTTAGAAGCAAACAGACTGTAGTTTCTTTTAGGACTAGGTAGCATACATATAAAACAATAAAACCCCTAGTGGAAGAGCACACAAGTAAGCAGAACATGATCTGAAGATAGTATTAGACATTTTATTCTTTTCCTAAAATTATGAAATTTTTTTGTAAAAATATATACTATTCCACTGCTTCCATAAAGTACTCTGCACGTACTACATGAAAACATCAAATCTTCTTAATCTTCTCTTTTATGATCTGGAGTTACTAACTGTGTGTGCTCTGATCCTCTCCAAAAAGTCTAGCCTACAACAAAAATCAATTTGTGATATACTTTTCTGTGTGATAAGCTCAAAACTATTTTCTTTTTGACTGAGTGAAGAATCCAATTTAATAAGACTTCATTGGCCTTAATCAACACAGAACCAAGAAAAGATCCCAAGTCCATCTAACGACTAATAAGTAGTTAATGCTGTTCCCTTGGGTATATTTCAGGCAATTGAATTATGAGTCTAATAAACTGCAACATTGTCAAAGAACGTTATATAGAAGTAAGATCTAAAGATTCAAATGAAAGTAATAGTTTTCTTGAATTTCAAAATAGAAAATAAGTAATTTATCAGAAAATAAAACCATTGAATTTTTTTTTTAAGACAGAATCTCACTCTACTGCCTGGGCTAGAAGACTGTTGGATACTTAACACATCCATTCTATCCCACAAACATTTACTGAGCATATTATATACCAGGTAAGCACTAGGAATACACATAAGATGGTGCTAGCCCTAGAGGAACTGATAGTCTAGAGAGGGAGATAAAAGAAAATCTACTATTATGACAGTAAGACAAGTATCAAAACAAAACTATGGCCAGATTATCATGGAAAAGGGAAGAAGGATATTCAAGAGAAAGGCTTCCAGGAGGAAGTAACAATTAAGGTAAAGGACCACCAGGAGTTATTGAATAAGGAATGGAGAAATGGCAAAGGTTTAAGCACACTCACTACTTTCTATCTTAAAAATAAAAAATAACCCCTTTGAATTATAGTATTCCTCCCTTATCCAAGACCCCTAGTGCATGTCTGAAACTGTGGATAGTACTGAACTCTATATATACTATACTTTGTAACAACATAGGTTTGAACTTTGTGGGTCTACTTATACAAGGATTTTCTTCTACCTCTGCCACTCCTGAAACAGCAAGAACAACCCCTACTCTTCCTCTTCCTCCTCTGCCTACACAACATAAAGATGAAGATGAAGACTTTTATGAGGATCCACTTCCACTTAATGAACAGTAAATATATATTCTCTTTCTTATGATTTTCTTAATAATACTTTCCTCTAGTTTACTTTATTGTAATATTATAATATGTAATACATATAACATACAAAATACATGTTAATTGCTTATGTTATCATTAGTAAGGCTTCCAGTAAACGGTAGGCTATTAGTAGTTAAGTTTTGGGGGAGTCAAAACTTATATATGGATTTTCAACTGTGCATGGGGTGGAGGGAAAGATAGTGCTCCCAATTTTCACCTTGTGCAAGGATTATCTGTAAATATATTTCTATGATAAAGTTTAATTTAGAAATTAGGCATGGTAAGAAATTAATAATAACTAATAATAAAATAAAACAATTATAACAATAAACTGCAAGAAGAGTTATGTGTATGTGGTCTCTTTCTCAAAATATCTCAAAATACTGTACTGTGGCCATACTTCTGCTGTTTTGAGTATTTGAGATATGATAGCAAAATAGCACAAATTTCTTTTTCCTTCTTCATAATTTCACAGATAGAAGATTCATTCTTACTATAGATCTTTTTTTTTTTTCTTTTTAGAGACAGGATCTTACTCTGTCACCCAGGCTGGAATGCAGTGATCATAGCTCACTGCATCCTTCAACTCCTGGGCTCAAGTGATCCTCCTGCCTCAGTCTCCCAAGTAGCTAAGACTACAGGCATGAACCACCACAATGGCTAATGCTTTTATTTTATTTTTTGTGGAGACAGGGTCTCCTATGTTACCCAGGATGGTCTTGAACTCCTGGCCTCAAGAGATCCTCTCACCTTGGCCTCTCAGAGTGCTGGGATTACAGGTGTGAGCTACCACTAACTGGTGGTTTTACTGTAGAGGTGGTTTTACTGTAGATCGTAGGGAACCTCTACATATGATTTTTTTTTTTCTTTCCTTATTAAGTCAAGAACTTTCACCTTTATAACTTGAAGGAAGAATTTTATAGTTTCTCTTTGGCATATCCCAATTGCAAGCATCACTAATCTTAATGCTTCTGGGCCATCATTAAGTAAAATAACAGTGACTTGAACACAAGCACTGTGATATCATAACAGTATATCTGATAACACAGACAACTACTAAGTGACTGACGGTCAGGTAGTGTATACAGCATGCATTTGCTGGACAAAGGGATGATTCACTTCCCAGGCAGGACAGGGCATGAGATTTCATCATTCTACTCGGAACGGTATACAATTTAAGACTTATAAATTGTTTATTTCTGGAATTTTCCATTTAATGTTTCAGACCAAAGTTGACCATAGGTAACTAAAACCAAAAAAACAAAACTGCAGCTAAAACGAACTACTGTACTTCCATGTATAGCTTCTGCTCTCTCCGCGTTCACTTTTGGCAGTTCTCTCTGCTCACTATTTCTATTCTCTCACCTCCTTGTTTCTCATCCCACTGTAATCTGCTAATTCTACAGTTGCAAAAGTAACTTCCTTACTACTAGTCCTTATAGAACTATTTATTTGTCTATGGCTAGGAGTCTTCAGAAGAATTTATAAATAATTAAATTTTAGATGTCAAGCTCCTTTTGAAAATAGGGTAAGAGCAATGGAATTACTCAGAATAAATTTACATATATATATAAAGTTTTCTATACCATTTGGGAAGATTTATGGATTCCCTGAAACCTTCTAATGAACTCTGGAACCACAGACTATAAAGCCTTGGTCTGAAGAAGCTATCAAAGACTGCTGAGGTCATATCAATAGGACACAAGTCAACCTGAAGTATTTAAACAGTTATTATTCTAATGTGGGATTGAAAGATATCAAATATGTTAAAATCCATGAATCTATAATACTACTAAAAAATAAAAAAGCAATCATCTTTGAAGAAAGGTAAAAAAAAAAGTCATCTTTCTGAAAACCAGTAAGTAAAAAAATCAAGCACAGGCCGGGCACGGTGGTTCACACCTGTAATCTAGCACTCTGGGAGGCCGAGGCGGGAGGATTGCTTGAGCTCAGGAGTTCCAGACCAGCCTGAGCAAAAGCGAGACCCCATCTCTACTATAAATAGAAAGAAAATTAGCCAAACGACTAAAAATAGAAAAAATTAGCCGGGCACGGTGGTGTATGCCTGTAGTCCCACTCGGGAGGCTGAGGCAGGAGGATTGCCTGAGCTTAGGAATTTGAGGTTGCTGTGAGCTAGGCTGATGCCATGGCACTCTAGCCCAGGCTACAGAGTGAGACTCTAACTCAAAAAAATAATAATAATAAAAAATCAAGCACATAACCTACATTTCCTGTATCAACTCTACCAAAGTGTAAACTATAGAAAAAATTGGAAATGTTTCTCTTGATAAGATTTCCACTTAACAAATGAAATAATTAAGGAATAAATCTAGGGAATCACCTGCTAAACACCTGCTAATGTTACACAAAGAGAGACAAGTGGAAATTATGTCTCCTGCTGAAAAAACTCTAAAGGAAAAAGACCGTAGATTCTTCAACAAATAAAATGTAAGAGGAAAAGGAATGGGAGGCAATCCATAGATTTAAAAGCGATATTATAACAACCAAATGCAAGGCGTGGACTTGGTTTGGATTCTGAGTCAAACAAACCAACTATAAGAAATCATGTACAATAAGCAACGATAGAAATCTGAACACTGACTGGGTATTTAATGATATTAAGGCATAACTGCTCCTTTTTAAGTGTGTTCATAGTATCATGGTTATGTTTATTGAAAGAATCCTTATCTTTCTAAGATACATACTGAAGTCTAGATAAAATGACAGGGTGTCTGAAATTTGCTTCAAAATAACTATGAGTGGAAGGGAAGAGGGCATAGGTGAGGATATAAATAAAACAAGATTGACCATGAGTTGGTAATTGGTAGGTACATGGGTTTCATTAAATTCTGCTCTTTACCATTATATATGTTTGAAACATTCTAAAATAAAATTTATTTTTAAAGCCTCAGTTTGTAACAAAGCAAAACTGAGATTATTTTCTTTCTTAAAGTTAATGAAAAATAATAAGTGTCTTTCTCTCTCTCTTCCATGGGTCCTGTGTAAGGCATCTCGGAAGCAGTGGATAGTCTATAATCACTAGTACCAGATGCTCCACAGACTCCAGAGGTCTCTATCCTATAAAGTATGGTTGAGAACAGATTTGTGAAGCTCCTCAAGAACAGCAACATGATCCGAACCTGAATAACTGACCTGTCCCAAAAAATATGGTAATTTTATGTTTTAAACTCTGGAGCTTCAAAACAAAAAAAGGATTTTAGCCAGGGAGAGATACAAGTTTTGAGTATAGATCTTTTAAGAGTTCTTCTTTAAAAAGAAGTTGAAGTTCCTCTGTCAACTCTCGTTCCAGTGCCTTAAACTAGACTGTGATGGCTGGAACTCTAGCAATTACCTTGGTACAGGAAGATGACAGTCACACCATTAAGAATTTGTTATGGTCAAGCTCCCTCTCCACCCTCATTGGCTTTTGTCATGTCCTACTCAGTTTGGGAGTACTTGTATATGAGAGGTTGTATTCTGGCAAATATTTTCTTTGGCTCACACGCTTTTAAAAACAAATGTAAGATCCAAAGTGTTGTCAGAAAACTTTTCCACTTTTCTTGAATGTAAAAAACTTATAATTTCATACAAACCAGTTGTGTGTGAACCTAAGACTCTCAAAACCAAAAAGAAAAGTTTCCTGCCTACAATGAACACCACAGGGGTAGTCACATGTCCCATGGCAAATCTCAGTGGGAAGGAGATAAAATAAGGTTTTGTAACACCAACTACCTTCTGTTTTTAGAATCTAAAATGTAAAAAAAAAAAAAAAAAAAAGAATCTGAATCTGTTGGAGTTGGTAATGTAGAAGCACCTGGCCGGCCTATTTCACACTTCTTTCTACATGAAAGAAAAATGGACTTCTATCTTAAGCTACTGTGTTATTTTTGGTCTCTTCTATGTTATACACAGAAAAACCCAATCCTAAGTTATAAACATTTCTTCCCCTTGGACATGAAGAACTAAACATAAATACCTGAAGAGAGTGATGTATCAGAAGTTATTTTCAAGCTTATTCTCTAAAGGCCAATGATATGACAGGTGTTATGTAGGTAAGATACAAAGACATAAGAGATCAAAGAAAAACAAAAACTTCTCTTTAGCATATTTAATTTGAACTTATGATGAGACAATTGGGGTAAAGGGGTCTTTTAACCTAAAAATAGTGCTAACCTTAAGAGGTTAAGAGGTGTCCAGGTAGGTTTCTGTACCAATCTATTTTTCAAACCATGAGAACCATTTAATAGTCTAGTATATATAATAAAATTTTCCTCCCTCTCTTTTTCTTTTCTAATAACAACCAATAACTAAACAGCTACACAAATACACACTCTTATAATAAAAACACCTTACAATAAAATAAAAACACCTTACAATTAAAAAAAAGACATGATAAAGACTACCAACTGTTAACTCTTATGTCAACAGAGGGTGGAAAAGAAAAATTTATATTAACAACTCTTGTCTCCTCTAATTTAACTCACCACCTAGTAAAAAAAGCTATCTCAGGAAAATTAAAGTAACTATATAATTAATATGCTAATACAAAAGTTTATATTAACTCTTGTCTCCCCTAATTTACAACTCCCACCTTACTGAAAAAATCTGTCTCAGTAAAATTAAAGTAACAATATAATTAAGCTGTGAACTTCCTCACAGTTAAAGTTAAGGTCTCTATTGAGTTCTCAATGTGTGAAAGACTAAAAAATTTAATAAAGAATGGAAATTTTTTTGTCTGACCCTAAATTCTAAAAGGAATTCGTCACTAATGACAGTGAGCAAAATATTATACAATGTGTTTTATAGCAGCCCTATAATCCAATCTATAGATAATCCAATCTTGAATTATGAAATTTTAAGAGCTAGTATGAAACAAGCGTTTTAAAGGCAGTACTAACACAGGCAAATTTAATGACTGCTAAATATTAGGTTAAGTATGAAATGTCTGATTTCCTTACTACTAAGTTTCATAGTTGATACCTCTGACATTTCACTTTGACACTTGTTTTATTTTTATTGTGAACATACATCCTCATTGTTTCAAATACATGGTGTGGCTTGTGATTATCTTTCAAAAACTTTTTAGAGCAATTTTTGTGAAACCATGGATAAGTCACAAATTCATGTTATTTTTTAATGAGTTCCGTCGTGAAACCAATGCTGTGTAGACAGCTCAAAATATCAACCAAATGTTTGGAAAGGATGTGGCTAATGAATGTACAGTACATCAATGGTTTGAGAAGTTCTATTTTCGTGATTATAATCTTGAAAATGAGCCATGTGGATGACCTGAGACCAAGGTGGATAATGATAAACTGAAAACTGTAGTGGAAGTGAATCCATCTCAATCCATGCATGAAATAGCAGTAAGGTTTGATGTTATTATTCCAACAATATTGGACCATTTAAAATAAATGGGCAAGATAAAGAATCTGAATAGATGGGTATCACATGAATTAAATGAGTGTCAGAAGAGAAATTGTCTGGGAACTTGCCTTTGTTTGCTGTCACTACATACAGGCAAACCATTTCTATACCATATTGTTAAGTATGATGAAAAACGGATTCTTTTTGATAATCACAAGCATTTGGCACAATGGTTGGATAAAGATGACGTACCAAAACACAGTCTGAAACTGAATATGCATCAATAAAAAGCTGTAATTTCCCATTTTCCCTATGTACAGTGACTTTTGGGACACCCTATAGAAAGACTATGGAGCAATAATTAAAATGTTGCTAATATAATATTAATGCTGTTAATATCACAATGCTATAACACTAATGCTAATTTAAAATGACAGGACATCACTTTTTGAATAACTATGATTACTACTATATAGAAATATGTGTGCATGTAGATAGAGTGAAGGCATCAAGGCTAGCAATTTGCTCTATTCTTTAATTTTTCATTTGTATTATCACCTCAATTTTTTCAAAAAAAAAAAAAGGTTTTCAGAGTGTTTTCCCCATGTCTTTATGTCTTGTTGACTAAAAAACTGAAAGGAATAAACTCACAGAATTTTTTAAAAACATTTTTATGTCATTGTTATCTTCATAGATATGATTATTATTTTTCTATTACTTACTAATAGAAAAAAATAATATTTATGATAAAATAATATCCAGACTCACTGCTATATTTTTTCCTATAATCTCTGGAATATTCATAATATATAGTACATAATCTAAGAATATGAAGTATAAAGACATACCTTTGTGTAAGGGTTGTGGCATCATTAAGATCTGGATGAGCAAAAGGGATGTTACATCATGATAAAGAATTGGAACTTCAGGCTGCTGTTCTTCATTTCCCAGACTAAAAGAAAAATGCATAGTCACTTTAGATAGTACTGTATATCTTTTCTTCCTGATTTACTTCATATTTCACATATATGTCTGTGGAACAGAAATGAAATTTTTAAAAACATCTCAAAAGAATCTCAAAAGAAAAATTTAGGGGTCATATTTTTTTTTTTTTTTTTTTTTTTGAGACAGAGTCTCGCTTTGTTGTCCAGGCTAGAGTGAGTGCCGTGGCGTCAGCCTAGCTCACAGCAACCTCAAACTCCTGGGCTCAAGCGATCCTCCTCCCTCAGCCTCCCGAGTAGCTGGGACTACAGGCATGTGCCACCATGCCCGGCTAATTTTTTTTTTTATATATATATCAGTTGGCCAATTAGTTTCTTTCTATTTATAGTAGAGACGGGGTCTCGCTTTTGCTCAGGCTGGTTTTGAACTCCTGACCTTGAGCAATCCGCCCGTCTCAGCCTCCCAAGAGCTAGGATTACAGGCGTGAGCCACAGCGCCCGGCCAGGGGTCATATTTTTTGCCTAAAAATATAATCTTTTAGACTCATATATTTCCTTGACTCTTTTTTTTTTTTTTTGAGACAGAGTCTCACTTTGTTGCCCAGGCTAGAGTGAGTACTGTGGCATTAGCCTAGCTCACAGCAACCTCAAACTCCTGGGCTCAAGCAATCCTCCTGCCTCAGCCTCCCGAGTAGCTGGGACTACAGGCATGCACCACCATGCCCAAGCTAATTTTTTCTATATATTTTTAGATGGCCAATTAATTTCTTTCTATTTTTAGTAAAGAAGGGGTCTCGCTCTTGCTTAGGATGGTTTCAAATTCCTGACCTCGAGTGATCTCCGCCTTGGCCTCCCAGAGTGCTAGGATTACAGGCATGAGCCACGGCGCCCGGCCCCACAGGTTCTTCTTCCTCTGACCAACCCAAAATACTATTGTTCCCCAAGGCTCCAATTTTCCCTTTCTTTTCACACTAAGGACTCTTCTGAAAGATCTCCTAAACCATGACTTCAATTGCCAGCCATATGTTGATGACTCCTAAGTCTGCATGCCCAGCCATGACTCTCTTGAATACACATTATCTTCACTTACATATCCAACAGGCAGCTCAATCTCAATATACCTAAAAATGAGCTCATATTTAACTGGCACTAAGTTCAAATGACTATACCTTCATTCTCTCTTCACTATTCCTATGGCCACTGTCTTCTAACTCTTCAATCCCTTCCAATTTTATGTCCCTCTAATTTATTCTCTACATTGTTAGTGTCTGGAAGAAGCTTCTGCAGGAATTATCTTGTTTATCATTACATCCTGATGCTGAATTAAATTACTAAAACTCACTGAATAAATAAATGAAATATTAATGAGAAAATGGATGGCTGAATGAACAAATAAACAGGTAGCAAATGATTATGGATTATCAAACTGCTACATTAAATATAACAGCTGATTATCAAACTGCTACATTAAATATAACAGCTGATTAAAGGATTCTCGCTTAAAATTAGAAGGAACTTTATTGATCCATTTAGGCTAGTCCAGTTTCACTATTATGCAAAGACCTACTTTATTGCATAAAAATCAAACAAGCTTGAGAACTTCTTGAATCATAGCCTAAAGACCAACAAATTACAGAGCCTTTAGGTACAGAAAAGCATCCCCAAATGAGAAAATTAAATATAATTTATTAAAATAGAGACAGTATAAGTAATTGAAGAGCTTAAAGTGCTAACAGAATTTTAGATTCTTGTTTATTTTACATTACATGATAGGAATTTTTTTATAATAGAAGTAATCTTTCTCAAAATTAGAGGTGGATTGCTTTTTGCTATTATTACTTATTTGGTTATTATTATTATTGCATGTGGCCTTCAAATATTACTTAAAATCAGACCAAATCTCCATATGCAAGTAAAAACTCAATACTTAAGATTATATCCTCTATTATATTAATATATACCTTGTTAAAAATGTAGTACACCTTTATATTATATACTGCTAAGCATGTATAATTACAAATGCTTCATAACTGAAATAATATGCACACAATAGTATGAAACAAAAAATGAATTAAAAGAATGGAGAATGTTCCTAGTTGAGGAAACTGTATATAAAGATCACAAGTGAGGAAAAGCATTTAGAAAATGTTCTAAAAATCATCTGTAGAATAAATAGGTAAGCATAGCAAAGAAATTCAGGAGGTGGGGAATGGGGGGTGGGGGACCTAACCCAACATAATAAATTGCTTCAATGAGCAAACTAGCATGGCATTGTCAAAGAAGTAGGTTTATAGGTCAAAAGACAAAGAAGAAAGCTCTTAATCAGGCCTATAATACAGAAACAATATTTAATAAAGGGGATATTAAATTGCTTTAAAAATTAACTGGTTATTTGCAAATAAATTTTAGGTCCTCACCTAATACTACAGGTGAAAATAAATTCCAAGTACATTTTATATATGTGTGTGTGTGTATATATATATATATATATGTATATATTATATATATATATATATATTTTTTTTTTAACTCTGAAAAGAAAATAGAGGTGGATATTGCAAATCCTAAGACTGAGAACACACCATAATACTGGTTATAAAAGTAAAAATCAGATCTTAGATGGGATGTGCATTCTACGTATGAAAGTATTAGTAAAAAAATATGAAATATATGGTCTGATTGATTTGGCTACATGAAAACTTAAAACTTTAATATGTTAAGAAAAGTAATTATAAAATTAAAAGGCAAATATATGTTGAAAAACATCTGAACTATAACAAAATAAGATTTAATATTTTAGACCATAAAGGATCATTCGGACAATTTAAAAAAATAAGATGCCAACAGAAAAATGGACAGAGATTCAATATACCATTCCCAAAAGTGTACATAAATAGCTAATAAATTAAAAAATACTTAATTTGACCAGAAATCAAATTTCTATTACTTTGGGATTCTACTTTTTATCTATCATATTAGCCAAAAGTATTTAAGTGATGATACTTTTTTGGTTAAGATTTTTTTTCTGATAATAATCAGAGAACAGGGCTGGGCGCAGTGGCTCACGCCTGTAATCCCAGCACTCTGGGAGGCCGAGGCGGGCGGATTGCTCGAGGTCAGGAGTTCGAAACCAGCCTGAGCAAGAGCAAGAACCCGTCTCTACTATAAATAGAAAGAAATGAATTGGCCAACTAATATATTTATATAGAAAAAATGAGTCGGGCATGGTGGCACATGCCTGCAGTCCCAGCTACATGGAAGGCTGAGGCAGCAGGATTGCTTGAGCCTAGGAGTTTGAGGTTGCTGTGAGCTAGGCTGACACCACGGCACTCACTCTAGCCTGGCAACAAAGCGTGACTCTGTCTCAAAAAAAAAAACCAATAATAATAATAATCAGAGAACAACCTGGCACTCGTTGGCTAGTTAAGATAAAAACAGCCATTCTAAGGACACAGAAATGGATCTTTCCTAGCACATAGTTGGCACATAATCGGAATGAATGAATGAATGGATGCACCTCTCTGTAGAAAAGAGAACCACAGATTTTGATTAATACCAACATTATGATAACTATCTTTTAAAATGCTTAATGTTTTAAAATATATAACTGTTCCCACTAAAAACAGGAAAAGGCAAAGATGTCTCCTCTGCCCACTCCTTTTCAATATCATACTGGAAGTACAAGCTAATGCAATATTCCTAAGGAAATAAAAGGTATACAGATTGGAAGCGAAGAAGTAAAGCTGTCTTTGTTCACAGATTACATGATCATCTATGTAGAAAATCCAAAAGAAATGACCAAAAATCTCCTATAACTAATAAGTGACTGCAACAAGGTTGTAGGATACAAAATTAATATATAAAAGCCAATCACTTTCTTTTTCAAAAAAATTTATTTAATTTTAATTTTTTTTTATTTCAGCATATTACAGAGGTACAATCACTTTCTTATATATTGGCAATGAACAAGTAGGATTAGAAAATAAACAAAAATATATTATTTAATTTTAGCACTCTAAAAATGAAATACTTAGGTATAAATCTAGCAAAATATGCACAAGATCTGTAAGAGAAAAAGTATAAAACTCTGATGAATGAAATCAAAGAACTAACTAAATGGAGAGATATTTCATGTTCATGGATAGGAAGACTAAATACTGTCAAGATGTCAGTTCTTCACAACTTGATCTATAGATTCATACAATCCCAATCAAAATTCCAGCAAGTTATTTTGTGGATATAGGCAAACTGATTCTAAAATTTCTATGGAGAAGCAAAAGACCCAGAATAGCCAATATAATACTGAAGGAAAAGAACAAAATTGGAGAACTGACGCTACCTGACTTCAAAACTTACTGTAAAGCTAGATTAATCAAGAAGTATGGTATTGGCAAAAGAATAGACAAATAGATCAATGGAACAGAACAGAGAGCCCAGAAATAGATGAATATAAATACAGTCATCTGACTTTGAAAAAGGAACAAAGACAAAACAATGGAAAAAAGATAGTCTTTTCAAGAAATGGTGCTGGAACAACTGGAAATCCACCTGCTAAAAAATTATTCTATCTTACACCTTTCACAAAAATTAACTTGAAATGGATCACAGACTTATCTGTCAAACACAAAACTATAAAACTACTAGAAGATAACATAAGAGAAAACTTAGATGACCTTGGGTATGGTGATGATCGTTTAGATATAACACCAAAAGAATGATCCATGAAAGATGTAACTATTAAGCTGGACTTTATTAAAATTTAAAACTTCTGCTCTGCTTAAGACAATATTAAGATAACAAGAAGACCAGCCACAGATTGGGAGAAAATATTTGCAAAAGACACATGTGATAAAGGACTGTTATCCAAAATATACAAAGAACTCTTAAAATTTGACAATAGGAAATTAACCCAATTAAAAAATGGTCCCACAGCATTAACAGATATGTCACCAAAGAAGATAAACAAATGCTTAATAAGTATATAAAAAGATGCTCCACATCATATATTAGGGAAACACAAATTAAAACAATGATATATCACTATATTCCTATCAGAATGACCAAAATCTGTAACATTGACAATATCAAATGCTGGTGAAAATGTGGAGCAACAGGAACTCTCATTCATTCCTGGTAGGAATGCAAAATGGTATAGCTACTTAGGAAGATAGTTTGGTTTCTTACAAAACTAAGCATACTTTTATTACATGATCCACTAATCACACTGCTTAGTATTTACCTCTAAAAGTTGAAAACTTACGTCCACAAAAAACCTGCCCATGACTGCCAAAACTCAGAAGCAACCCAAATGTCCTTCAATTAGTGAATGGATAAATAAACTGTGGTACATCCCAGACAATGGAATATCATTCAGCACTAAAAAAAAAATGAGGTACCAAGCCATGAAAAGATAGGGAGGAATCTTAAGTGCATATTACTAAGTGAAAGAAGTAAATCTGAAAAGCTATATACTGTATGACTCCATGTGACATTCTGGAATAGGCAAAATTATAGAAAGAAGAAAAAGATTGGTGGTTGCTGGAGGCTGTAGAAGGAGAGGATGAATAGGCAGAGCACAAAGGTTTTTTAGGACAGTGAAAATATTACACTCTGTGTAATACTAGAACAGCAGACACGTGTCATTATACATTTGTCCAAACCTATAGAATATTCAACATACAGTAAAAGTTAACGGAGGCTCTAGAATCAGAAACATTTGGATTCAAATCCCAGCTTTATTCCTCAGCACCTCTGTGCCACCTAAAGAACATGTTAATTAACTTCTCTAAGACTCAGGTTCCTCATATATAAAAATGGGGATAACAACAATACCTAGTATATATAGTTGCTGTGATGATTAAATAAGATTATATATGCAAAGCACAAAAATGCCTAGCATGAAGTACTGGAAAAATGTTCACAGCATTTACTACTATCTTAAATGTGCATTAAATCTTGGGATTTGAAATGAACAAAATTCAGCAATCAGTATTATGGAAAGAATAGTATCTATGTCAGTACTTTAAACTTTAAATTAATCAATACTAAGCTTAGAAACCTTGTTTGCTGCACCATCTCTACAAAAATTTAAACATTAGCCAGGCCTGGTGGCATGTGCCTGTGGTATCAGTAGGTCCCAGCTAGTTGGCAGGCTGAGGCAAGATAATCACTTGAGCCCAGGAGTTTGAGGTTGCAGTGAGCTATGATGACA
This sequence comes from Microcebus murinus, assembly GCF_040939455.1. Taxonomy (NCBI): domain Eukaryota; kingdom Metazoa; phylum Chordata; class Mammalia; order Primates; family Cheirogaleidae; genus Microcebus; species Microcebus murinus. The sequence goes on along the minus strand of NC_134111.1, from coordinate 48,797,107 downwards.
CCACTGCACTCGAGCTTGGGCAACAAAGACAAAAAACAACAACAACAAAAAAAAAACAAGTGGGCGAAAGACATGAATACACATTTTTCAAAAGAAGACAAACAAATGGCCAATAAGCATATGAGAAAATGTTCAACATCATTAATCATCAGAGAAAAGCATAAAACCACAATGAAATATCATCTTATACCAATCAGAATGGCTATTATTAGAAAGACAAAAAATAACAGGTGTTGGCCAGGGTGCAGAGAAAAGGAAACTCTTACACACTGTTGGTGGGAATGTAAATTATGCAACCTCTATGGAAAACACTATGGAGATTTCTCAAAGAACTAAAAATAGAACTACCATATGATCCAGCAATCACTATGGGGTATCTTCCCAAAAGAAAAGAAATCAATATATAAAAAAGATACCTGCACTGGTATGTTTATCACAGCAATATTCACAATAGCTAAGATATGAAATCAACTTAAGTGTACATAAATAGAGGACTAGACGAAGAAAATGTACATATAACAGAATGGAATACTATTCAACCATAAAAAAGAACGAAATCATGTCTTTTTCAACAACATGAATGGAAGTAGAGGACACTATCTTACATGAAACAACTCAGACACAGAAAGATAAATATCTCATGTTCTCACTCATAAGTGGTAGCTACATAATATGTACACATGGAAGTAGAGTGTAGAATGAACAACAACAAAGAGTTGGATGGGAGGGGCAGGGTTAGAGGTGGGTAGATGATAGAAGATTGTTTGGTGGGTACAACATGCATTGCTCGAAAGATGGCTTTACGGAAGATTCTGACTTCACCGCAATGCAATATATCAATGTAGCAAAATTGCATTTGTATCCCACAAATATATAGAAATTAAAAAATAAATTTAAAATAATAACAATTTGTCTGGCCTGAACACCCCTTTTCTCAGGAATAGTGTAAATCAAGCTCAGCAAACTTTTCCTATAAAGGATCAGATAATAATTATTTTTAGCTTTGTGCACTGAAAAAAAAAAATAGAATCTTGCAATCTTAGATTTGAATTAGAAATACCAGTAAGAACTCAAGATCTTTTTTCCTTTAAAATAAATATTTTCCAACTGTGTTCACTGAACTGGGCTATAAGCAATGATAGCCTAGTACCCTAGAGGGTGGTCTCTAAATACCATTTGCCATTAAAAGGAACTACAGAGATGGTTGATTTCAGGTATAGAGCAAAAAATGTACAGAATATACCTGGGCCAATCTGTTATACCAGAAAGCAAAGATACTATCAAAGACTACTAGGCTCATGTCGAAAGAAGAGCAGTCAACCTGGAGGGATTCTCACAAACCTAAAAGGTTTGTATTTAAAAGAATGACTAAAATGGAGTGAAACACATCAAATATATAAAAATCCTTGTGATTATAAAATAGACAAACAACCATAACTTCTTGGTCACCACTGGAAGCCAGGGTATCAACCCATTACTTTGAAAATTTATAAATCAGAAAAGAATCAAGCATTCATCCTGCCAAACTATATTTCAGGGTTAACAAATAGTTTTACATGGGAAAGTTTTTTTGTTTTTGTTTTTGTTTTTGAGACAGGGTCTCACTCTCTGTCGCCTGGGCTAAAGTATAGTGACATCATCATAGCTCACTGCAACCTTAAACTTCTGAACTCAAGCTATTTTCCTACCTCAGCCTCCCAAGTGGCTGGGACTATTATGAGTTCTACCACACTCAACTTATTTTTCTATTTTTTGTACAGACAGGGTCTCGCCTTGATCAGACTGGTCTCAAACTCCAGACATCAAGTGATCCTCCTGCCTCAGTCTCCCAAAATGCTAGGATTACAAGCATGAGCCATTGCGCCAGGCCAATATGGGAAAGTTCTTTATAGAAACATTCCATCTAATAAAATGGAAGGTGAATTCATCTCTTGTAACTAGGTAAGCTTTTTCTAAAATCAGTATTTTATAGCACCTATGAAATAACCGATTTAGGCAAGAATCATCAGGAGTTGCTAAAACCATCAAGTGAGAGACTGATGGGGAATATTACAATGGAGGCATCGGACTAAGGCTACCTGAGCCCACTCATCAATTCCAAAAAAAGATGGATGATGGGAGGCTGCTTGGTGGATACATGTATGTCGCTTCAGTGGTGTATGTATTCGCTGAAGCCCCAACTTCACCACAATGCAGTATATCAATATAGCAAAACTGCACTTATATTCCATGAATATATACAAATAAAAAATGGGAAATTAAAAAAAGTGGGCCAGCCAGCCATTATGTGCCTCTATTTGAATGTTTCATCTGCATAAAAATCAATGAGATGGTTTAAAATTTTTTCTCACGTACTAGAAATTTTTATGCAATTTACCGAGCATAATGGTAAACTGTTTTCAATTTTTATTATGCATTTCTCTTTCATAAAGAAAATGTGGAAAAAAATTACACATTCACATAGAAATTTCAATGCTAGTTTTATACTTACCAACTATTTTTCAAAAGGAGTTTTTGTTGATTTTAATCTTTCAATAATACTTACAGTGAATTCATCTCTTCTAACTGGGTGAGCTTTCTCCAGGGATTATACTCAGAATCGATGCTATAAAGTCGCATGTGCAAAGCTAACACATGAAACAGCTGATCTGAATAAATTGAAGAAAAGGTAATTAGAAAATTCACACAATTCTTCCAGAACAAAATTCAGACATAATTTCTAGTTATTTCATAAGGAAATGTGTTTCCTATCCTGATAATTATAATTCACCAAGGTTAAGTCCCAATTACCTCACACTCTTTTAAGGTAAATTCTGAAATATATATCCAAATAATTTCTACTAGAATATGGATCGTCATTATGTTCAATCTTCATATAAGAATGGTTTGTCTTCTTCATCCCTTGTCACAGAACTACTTTCGACTTTATGCTGCAGCCTTGCCAATTTGTACTTCTCACTGTTGTGGTCTCCTCCTAACCACAATTTACCATTATGTTCAATTCCCTTTCACTGGGCAATATGGACAATAATACCCTGATAAATCGCTGTTAGGTGAAGTTCTTCCTTTACCTAATATTTTCCCCTCATTTAGACTGAATCATCAAATGAATCATCTTTTGATTCAACATGAAGAAAAAATAACTGAAGTAAGAGTATTATTTAGAAGTACTATTCCAGTTGGTTTAATTTCTTTTATCTGAATTATAGCAATAATCTACCAATTATTGCCCTACCAACCTTAGCTTTTAACAAAATTCTGCTCATGACATTTAGAAGAGAAGCTTTTGTTTAAAATTAGTTGGGAAATAAAAGCCTGACTTTTGCTTTTGTATCAGATGCCCTCTTTTTTGGGTACAATAATAAGAATTAGATTAAATTATTCTGGCAGAAATACTCAAAGATATTTGCAAATCAAAAGTTATATTCCAGAAAGTGATATAATACCTTTTGACATATGACTGAATTCTTAAATCCAGACAAAAATTAGCTGAATGACATAAACCTATTGTCATTTATTCTCTAAATTGAAATAATCAAAACTAAACCTGAGCTACAGATTTAGAAATTAATTATATTTGATGACTAATTTACCCAAGATCCATCAATGTAACTCTTGTGTGGGATAGGGTAGGGCGTAGTGGGTGTGTGTGTGTTTGTGTGTGGTGGTGGTAGTAGTAGTAGTTTGGGGAAGCTGTTGTAAAACATGAAAGTAATAATTTGAGCAAAACAAACACCCATTCCATGGGGTAGGGTAAAGAAAATACATTTCCGTCAAATTTCAATCTAATCTCTCCATAATAGAAGAATCTAAATATCCTGTTTCATCTCCTATTTATAAGACCCTGTATAGTCTCTCAAAAATTTCTTCATCCTATTAATGGCTAATACTAGCTGAGTTACTCATTATGTTCTAAGCACTCTGTTACATAGATTATCTCAAATAATTTTCACAAAAATTCTGCTAGATAGGTAATATTATTATCCTCCCTTTTGAGACAATTAAGTTTCCCAAATTTCCAGTTTTTCCAATAACCTGGTTCCATGGATAACACTGAGAAAAAGGAAGTTTTAGCAGAGGAATAACATGATGAGAACAGACATATTGGTAAATTTTATTTCAATTCAATTATACATGAGATTATTTTACTAAGTACCCATACTTTATAATGAAAACTGTTTTAATGATTAAAACCTATAAATGTTTAAAAAACTAAATTCTTCTAGCAGAAAAATATTAAGATTATCTCAAGTTTCAAGGTGGGGAGTTTTGTATTCTTTTTATATAGGCATTAACTGGGTCAAAGAGCTCATTTTAATGTCTCCTTTCAAGATGAAGGCCAATCATCTTAGTTTGCCCGATTTAATCAAAAGCACAGAAGTTGCAGTTGTTGTGTATTGAAACCATGGCCAGAAAAAAAAATAATGTTACAATCAGCCTACATTCCTAGCCCCTACCAGAATTAAAGAATTTCAAAATGTTAGAAGGAAACTTTTTCATCTTCTTGTATCTCCTCATTCTACAGATGAGGAAATAGGCCCAGAGAAGGAACTACCTTACCAGGTCACTCTAACAGTTATTGGAAAAGATAAGAATACAATTCAAGATTTGCTACTTCTTAGTTATATCTACCATCTCACTTCTCCTTGGGGTTTTTACAATTAAAAGAAAAGTATAAAATTCCTTTCTTCACACACATATCTTCCTATTCCTATGAAAACTGAGATTGTAATTCTGAGTCATCTTCTAAATCTATTAATACAATATATCACAACAGTCTTCAGTATTAACTTTAACTAGAAGCAAGAATAACACTCTAATGAGGTCTACCTACCTTTTAAAAATAACACTAAAAAATTGCAGAAAACTTCAATGGAAAACAGGGAATTGGCCAAATAAACATTAATATCTTTCATTATGTTAATACACCATGTTTTCAAAATTTAGTCTTAGTAAGAATGAACTCTAATAATCACTGAGCAGCAAAAATACTTCTCACCCCAGATAAATACTGAAGACACAGGATGAGGAGAATCTATCATCATAATAAAAAAGATAAAAACTAAATAAAGAAGTATTTAATAGCAACTGCATGCATGACATTTAAGAGTTGAAAAATTATATCAAAAAAGCATATTATTAAAATTTTGAATAACAATAGCAAAAAAAATAATTAACTCCTTCTCTGGTATAACACATTTTAAAACTCTAAACTTTGATCTACATTTATAAAAGAGTTTGGAAATGTAAAGCATCATTAAATTTACTTGTAAGTGTGCTGTAATTTCAACCCATGTATAAGAGGCACCCCTGTCTAGTAGGAGCCGGGGAGTCCTGGATTGAATCCAAGCTCTGCACTGGCTATGTGTCCTTAAATTAAATAACCTTAGCTTTATTTTCTATAAAATGGATATGATACCATCTTTTTAGACTATTATATAGTAATAGTAGTTATAGTAATAACATACATCTGCAGTATGTGTGTGTAAATACATATATATGGTATGTTTCCATACATATAGATACATACATGGTTTCTAAGAATTTCAAATATGAAATAAGTTTAATATTTATAAACATGAGGTTTTAAAACTAAAATTAGAGATTATGATAAATCAGAAACATAAGGTTTCCACATAAAACTACCACTCCATAAACAAATATTAACATACATGCTTAACCCTCTTCTCTCTCTTCTCCTTAATTTTTGCTACCACTCTTCCCTGGTTCTCCTCAAGTTCCTTCTCAATTACTTTTTTTTTTTAAAGTAGAGGCTAACTTTTTTTTTTTTTTTTTTTTTTTTGAGACAGAGTCTCGCTTTGTTGTCCAGGCCAGAGTGAGTACCGTGGCGTCAGCCTAGCTCACAGCAACCTCAAACTCCTGGGCTCGAGTGATCCTTCTGCCTCAGCCTCCCGAGTAGCTGGGACTACAGGCATGCGCCACCATGCCCGGCTAATTTTTTATATATATATCAGTTGGCCAATTAATTTCTTTCGATTTATAGTAGAGACGGGGTCTCGCTCTTGCTCAGGCTGGTTTTGAACTCCTGACCTTGAGCAATCCGCCCGCCTCGGCCTCCCAAGAGCTAGGATTACAGGCGTGAGCCACAGCGCCCGGCCCCTTCTCAATTACTTTTATGGGCTCTTCTGTAATCTACTGAACCTTAAAAGGAGACATTTTCCCATAAGAAAGGAAAAGGGATCCCTTTTTAGTCCTCTCATTCAGTATACGCTAATTTACTCAAGCCCATGTCTTCCACTTCTACCTGTAAGTTTACAATTCACAAGGTCTCTAGTAATTCAGATGTTCAACAGGCACCTCAAAATCAATATATCCAAACTAACTTGATTATATAGCCCAACCCAGCTCTAATTTTCATTTCCTTTTATAATTCCTATTTGAATGAATAACAGTACCCATGTGAACATCCAAAAGAAAACTTAGCAGTCATTTCCCATTTCCTTACCCTCCATATCCAACTGATTATCAATCCTATTGGTTCTGCCTCCTATGATCCATCCTATTCTGCTCCACTATGCCACTACATCATTTTTCACCTGGATTAATCAACAGAATGCTCACTCAGCTATATGCCTTTTGTTTCACCCTTCCAATCCCTCTAAACAACACATCTATTCACATTAACTCAATTGGTGAGCCACTATAGGAATGGGCATAGAAAGCCCTCCATGAGTTAGTCCCTAACTTCATTTTCAGATTTATTACTTCTTTTTCTTTTTGAGACAAAGTCTCACTCTGTTGCCCAGGCTAGAGTGCCATAGCATCAGCCTAGCTCATAGCAACTTCAAACTTCTGGGCTCAAGTGATCCTCTTGCCTCAGCCTCCCGAGTAGCTGGGACTACAGGGCACAAGTGATGATGCCTGGCTAATTCGTCTATTTTTCAGTAGGCATGGGGTCTCGCTCTTGCTCAGGCTAGTTTTGAACTCCTGAGCTTAAGTTATCCTCCTACCTCAACCTCCCAGAGTGCTAGGATTATAGACATGAGCCACTGTACCCAGCCCAGGCTTATTTCTTAACCTTTCTTCCTCTCTTTCCCTTCTCAAGTATTCCCCAATGTGTCATGTTGTCACACTCAGTCTTTGCAAGCTGTTCTCTCAGCCAAGAACAGAACCTCCTTGTCCTCTAGGCAAACTCCAGTCATCTTTGAAGAGCCAGTTCATGTGCTCCTCTGTAAGGTATCCTCTGACTGCTTAGAAAGATCTGATCATCCCTTTATGCATTCTCTATACCTTGTTAACTTTATTTTAGCTGCAGCCTTATCATTACTTTTCACATGTTTTCCTCTCCTATTAGATGATGACAGCTCCCTGAAGACAACTGTGTCTTTAGATCTCTGTACCTCCTAGGCTGACACTGTATTTAACATATAATAGGATTTTTAAAAATAGGCTGAATATTATATTTATATAACTATAACATAATCCTATGGAAAAAATCATATAAGCATAAAATTCATGATGGTTTTACACCTTTCCCTTTCTGTCATAATGACACACAGATTCAGTAGCTAAGAAGTAGGCCAATTAATCAGCCCTACTTTCACTGCCCCAAAAGAGACTGACCTCTCAACTTTAACTGCTAAAGCAGTGTTTGACCTACTTGCTCCTACCATCTTCTTTCCCATGCTGGTTGCTGCAACAATTCACCTGGGACAAAGAATTCTATTTTCTGCAATACCTAAATCAAATTTTTACAACTGTGACAAGTCTAAAGTATTATAATGTGCTTAATCACAAGACAGACATATCATTACTGAAACTGAGAAAACATTAAAAAACTGGTATCCTTAAAAAACCGAAGATTTAATAATAAGAACTTAAGAACTCTTAGCTGTAACAAAAAAGATTTAATAATCCCTTCTATCTTTATCAACATCAAGGTAAGAGTATTTTATTAAAAAAAAACTATAACTCCAAATTTATTGTATAATTAAGAGTTATATATATATATGTCTATGAATACTACACACACACACACA